>NC_056727.1:1000829845-1001054845 GCF_019279795.1 Protopterus annectens | reverse complement strand
GGGAACCAACTACACTGGAGATGAGGTGGCTAACATTTTTCTGCACTTCTCAGAACATGTAAATACTATATAGTTCACATGTATGTGCAATCCTTTCCACGCTGACAGTTAGATGTTTGTCGTTTTCCACTGTGATACCCTTCCCTCATCTCCTTGTTGCACTTTCTCAGAACCTTTTCTCAGTCCTTCTCCACTTCCATCTACCACATTTTCTTTTGTTGTAGACAGCTTTTTGCTATATCCTGTATCTTGTCTTTTCTTTTTCAAGCATGATGCTGTGATGCTTTTACTTCAGAGGTCAGGATTTTATCACCTTTCATTTATACCCTTGCAATCCTTCCTCGTCACCCCCCCCCCCCCCAATACAGAACTCCTCACATATTTTTAGAGCATCTTTCTAAATCTATTGGGCCATTACATATCCTCAGAATTCCTTCCCACACCTTTAATATCTTAAATCTTTCATTTTTCCTTCATTTACCGTCTTCCTAGGGGTAACATGATGATAACTATGTAATATCTTGAGTGTGTGGTCTCCAATCCCAGGGAGCTGTTGCATTTCTGTTTTTGTATTGATAACATTTTGCCACCCTGACTTCTTGGTCCTTTAGGTTTCCCTGTCCCATATCCTTCTTGTATGCCTTATGTGTTTTTTTTTTTTTTGTGCCCTATCTTTTAGTTCCTCAAAATCGATTCTACTTCTCTATTAACATGCTTTTCCATTTCTCCCATGCTGCTTTACTTTCCTTCTTTCCATTCTGGTCTCCCCATTTCCTCTGCCCATTTTTCTCTCAGTCTTAGGAAAATTCACTTCATTCTTCTTTTGTCAGGGTTCTGAATGCTCTCTACCCACTCACTCTTTCCTTTGCCAAAGCCAGATTTCCCCTTATTCCAGCCTCTTCCATTTCTCTTCTTGTCATGTCCCAGTGGTATTTCCCCATTCAGTTTCATCCCATACCTTCCTCCTTCCCCTATTTTATATTCTCCCATATTTCCCTTGCCTCTTCATTGTTTTCTTTTTATTTTACCACCGCCTGTCACTTTCCTCTTTCCCTCTTGTTTTATACACCTCACTTTCTGCTCTGCTCTTCTCACTTTAAAATTTTTCCATGCGTCATAATATTGCTGTCCACCCACATCCTTTTTATCCTTCAATTGCACTGATTACTCACTCAGAAATGACAGTGTTTTGCCACATCATAGACCCTCTTATCATCAGCTAATAGTTGAAAACACTTACCCCAAAATACCCTTTACTACCTGGAATGCCTTACCAGCAGAATCCAAAAAAAAAAAAATCAATAATCTTTACCAGTCTCATAAGCAGCTTATAGAATACCCTAGCAAGCCAACTAAATACATATGTTTCATTGACAAAGGCTAATATCTTCTCACTAATTGTTCACATTAAATCAATTTTGTTATTTCAACACTATAAAATTCAACTCTAGTAAGACATGAGAGACCAACTTTCACTGCTTGGGATGTGCTGGATAACCAGTTTACAATTCCAGTGGAAAATGTAGGGCTTAATATTAATTTTGTCTAACTTTTCAAATATATCAGCATGGTGAATAGTGTCAAAAGTTTTGGCCAGTTCAAGATAAGCAGCATGCACTGAGTAACCATTGCTTACAGACTATGTAACTTTTTCAAAGGATTTGTTAGGTTCAAGAGACAGGACCTGCCTTTCACAAAACCAAACTGAGTGGGGTTTAGGTCTGTTAAGTTGCCTGTGTTTGCATAATGGCCTTGAATATGAGGCTGATGAGCTGATGGGCATATAATTACCTGGGTCTGTAGAGGGGCCACCCTTGAGTAGAGGAGTCACAGTGGCTGTTTTCCAGCATCAGAGATAAATGCCATGGATAGGATGAGGTTGAACAGTTTAAGTAGAGGCTCAGATTGTTCATAGTTGACACGTACAAGAATGCAGCCTAGTATGTTACCTGGCCCATAAAAACATTATTTTAGCTTGTGACAAGGCCTTGTTCCAAAGTGATTTCTGGAAAAACTAAATTTGTAGATACAGGTGCAACAATGTGGCTATCTTGGGTAAAGTTAGCACTAAATTTGTCTGCTAATTTATTGTCTATATCCTTGGAATTTTAGTGTGTGATACTATTATATACACGCTTAGTGAGTTGTAGAGCATTATTGCCTCATTTCCTGAGACAACTTGAAAAAAATGTGTAATTTCCTTTAGTATCTCTGGTGACCTTAAATCCATACTCTGCTTTACATTTTCTAACAGTGCTCTTCAGTACCTTCCTGGCATGCTTCAGTGGGCCGGATTCATTAACAGCTACACAAAGTGTAGCTATTATGTTTGCATGCTATTTGGTATTCATTAAATGGCTCTATATGATGTGTAGAGACACCAAGCCCAGATAAATGGCAGAATATGCTAATGACAGCATAAAGAGCCTAAGTACGTCCTAATTAACAAATCCAACATGATGTGTAGAGCTATTCAAGAAGCTGTAAAGCAATTCTGTACACTCAGTGCAAGCTTTTGCCCTGTACACCAAAACTCTTTAGAATACAGCGTGATTTCATCGGTTAACCAAAATCAATAAAGAAAAAAAGGAACATAGTGTATATATATTGTAGTATTGTTGTTAGAAGTATTATTTGGGAATTTTTTGTTTTTCTTTTTTCTTTAATGTTGTATGAACAATTGGTAAAACAATAAAGATTTATTATTGAAAAAAAAAAAAGGAATACAGCATGATTTAGTTAGAAAAAAAGCCTGTTAGGGGTTGTTGCTGCTATTATTATGCTGCATGTGCAACAAGCTTTGCATCAGTGTGCGGCAACTGCTGCTTCCAGACCTCGGTCAAGAAGAAAAAGGGTGTTTAGACCCCATTTGACTTATCATGGACTGCTTGACACAGAAATTGCTGAGAGATACAGGGTGAACAGGGAAACACTGGAGGAAATCTGCAACCTCTGCCACCCCCACCTCAGGCCCCAGGGAAACTGCGGAGAACCCATCCCAGTGAAAGCACAGGTATGTTTTGCATTACATATACTAGCTACTGGTACTTTTCAGAGTCCCAATGGGATATATTAGGGAGATCAGAAGCATCAACCTCAAGAATATTACATC
The DNA here is from genome assembly GCF_019279795.1 of Protopterus annectens. Classification (NCBI taxonomy): domain Eukaryota; kingdom Metazoa; phylum Chordata; order Ceratodontiformes; family Protopteridae; genus Protopterus; species Protopterus annectens. The sequence continues at coordinate 1,001,051,733 of NC_056727.1, read as the reverse complement.
AATTTTTAAATGCAATGCTACTACACGTAAGGGATCACATCTATTTCTCATGCACCCTAAAGGAGAGTGGCAGAACCACACATGAATTCTAGGCAGTTGTACACTTCCCTGAAGTATTGGGGGGCCCTAGACTGCATTCACATGGACATAAAAAAAAACACTTGGGGAAAAAGGAAGGACGTACATCAACAGAAAAGGATTCCACTCTGTTAACTATCAGGTTGTCTGTAATACCCAAGGGATCATCTATAATGTCTGTGCAGGTAACCATGGCCATTTCCACAATTCACACATGTGGCAAACCTGTGAGCTGTACACCAGGTTTGCTAGGGGTGACATCCCTCAAAAGCATCTAGTGAGGGGGATGCAAGTTATGTACTGGAGCCCCAGCTCATGACACCCATGAGAAACCCATACAACCACAATGAGCAACAACAGAATGAGGCCCACACTCAAACTAGGAATATCATAGAACATGGGTTTGGCTTGTTTAAATGAAGGTTCCGGTGTCTAAACACATCAGAAGTGCACTGCATTACAACCCAGGCACCTCTGCTGAAATACGTACAATCTGTGCCAATGCTACACAACATAATTCTCAGTAAACAGCTTCACCAAGGACCACAAGTGGCAAGACCACAATTTCAAGGACCACAGGTAGGGCCAACAGCAGCAGCAGGTATAGATGAGGAGCCTGAGGAAGAATCACCAGTTGCATATGGTGCTGGCAGACAGAGTTGTGCACATTATGTCCTGGGTCTGGCTAGGAGGCAAAGGATAGCACACACAATCACTACCTAGGTCAAAAACTATGATCCCATGCACATATGCATAAGAAAATTGATGCCTGTCAGACTCCACAACCTTTACTTAACCATGTAATTGTTTTGTTCTGGTAGCAACAGACAGAGACAACCCCCAAGTACACAATTTGTACCTGCAGTAATAACAAGGTAAATGCGGAACCTGTAAAGAAAAAAAACAGTTATATAGCTGATTACTCTGATATGGAAATATGTATATGCTCCTAAGTACAGCATTTGTCTGAGATGTACAGCTGTGTCAGTAATACCTCCACTGACAGATTTTTGTAATATACAGTTATGTATAAGAAATGGTACTGTGCATCAAGCATTTCAATTGACTACTGTCTATGAAACATGAGACAGGTCAATTATACCCTCAGCCGCACAACTGTACCAAGAAGCTAGACTGAAGTACCTAATGCTTTCAATGTTTTAATAGCAATGCTAACAGAAATACAATGAAGTTCTACAATTACAGAAGCAATCATTCACAAATGAATAGGAACAAGAAATCAAAAACTTTTCTTTTGTAATACATATTGATAAATGCAAGCTTATCAATAAGCAAGCAGTGACTATCCACTGTCTGCCTTAGACATATATGCAACTCTAAGTAATACAGAAATGTGGAAAGAGCAGGGCACATACATCACCATTTGCACAGAGTAGTAGTAAGGTGGTAGGAGGGCAAGGCTGACACCAAAGAAGTGAGTGTGTGTGAGTAACAAACACAAGTATCTGTCAGAGTATTCAGTGCTCAGGGATAGTAATAGTAGATGTATAGCACTGAACAGTAGTGTTTAGATAGCTTGCATGTGTGTGAGGTGGTATGGGCAAGTGATTTTTTTTCAATGTGTGTGCGTGCTTGCGTAAACACAATCAATCCCTCTGCTAGCACTATCTCCTGGCATCTTGGACAGGTGTGAGCCATGCAGGGTATAGTAGTGATTTCAGTGTAATCACCCCCAACCCTGAAACTCACCTCTGCTACATGTTGCACTGTTACATCCTCAGCACTGGCTAGAGGTAGGGGTACTTCATGAGTGTGAGCAGTGTCTGTTGGATGAGCTCTCCTCAAGCACAACCCCATGGCCTACCATGTCTGGGTGTGGACACCACACAATCACAAACCTTTCTGTGTGGCACCACAATCTCACAATGGCTACAGGGAGAAGCTATCAGCTCTGTAACCAGAGTTGCCACACTATCCTGATAACTGTATCACTCTTAACCTGTCTTATACCATAGATTTCCGTGTCATAGATATGTGTGGGTATACTGACCTTTCCAAAATATGGGCAGTGTATGTGGGAGCCAATGTTAGACTGACCCACTGTACCCACTGACTGTAGTTGTTCATCATCACCATCATTATCAGAGGCTACAGATACTCTGACATCAGGTGGTAGGCATTCCCTAGTGCCACTTTCAGGATCACCTGTGATAACAAGCAATAAAAATAAAAAACATAAAAATAGAGAATAAAATTGATCTCATATTTTCCATATACAAAAAAGGATGTTAAACTTTAACAGATGCTAAAGCAACACAAATTTTAATCTTATATAGATCCGAATATACCTTATATGCAGTAATAACAACAACCAAATGTGTGCTTTCTATGGGCAGTGGGCTGGCAGCATGCAACCCAGATGTTCCTGTATGTGAGGAAGGGAAAGGAAAGTAGGCTGACAAGTATTATAATGCAAATGAAATAAGAAAAAGAGAGCAACGTCTTTCACATGTGCAGATTCAAAATGTACTCATACAAAAATGTAGTGAACAATATTATCCTCCCCCAACACCCTCCTCTATTTTTCAATAACTGTTTTGTCTGAATGACACTCATCACTGTCTCTCTGCCTCTCTCAGACAGCTAAGACATATGCATATAAAGCTATTACAATGACACTTGCATTTTGCATAGCTGGAAGGTCTGCATGTGACACTCTGGGTCTGTCATCCACATCTGCACTAATGTAAAAAATTCTGTGGGAACCCTCTGCCAAGCTATCTGGAGCCCTGACAGTGGATGGGAGCTTCTCTGTTTCAGTTAGTATTGTTTCAGTAGTAGGACCACCTCCCATAGCTACCGGTTCCTGGGCAATTGCAATCACCCTACTGTGGGCAAAGGTTATCATATCACTCACCCAGTGTTGTATCAGGGAATAAATTCTCCCATGTCCTTAGACAAAATTGATGTAGTTGACCACCTCCTGCCATATCCTGTCTCTGGAAGATTGGTTACTTTTACTGCTTTCTAACAGAAAAGCTCCATGGCTATGCAACGTCTGGATAATGACCTCATTTTCTGCATTAGTGTATGGTACAGATTTCCTCTTGGGCGCTATATCCCTGTATGAGGTGAAACAGAAAACAGACAACTAATTACATATATAATACATATATAGGATGGTTGTGAACTCAGTTATCTGTAAATGCATGCATCTATCAGGCGGAAAATAATTTATATGTTAATGCTTCTTATGACTACACAGAAGTTGAAACCCTCTCCAAATTCTAAATCAAATATCAACAACAATCTATAACAGTTCTGTACTGCAGATAACATGTTTAACTGTGCAATACATAAAATCATTAATAATAAAAATTCACCATGTAGCATTAGACATGTAAGACAGCTGCTATAATTGCCATTTCCACTGCTGTGGAAGGCAGTCAGGTAGAAATCCAGAAATGTAACACCGTTTTTTCCTGCTAAAACATGTAAGAATGCCAGACCTACACATTTATAATGCACTCTTTTGCAATAACTGTGAAAACAACTATTAAATACAACTTAAACTATATAGGTCATGTAGCATTCTGTAGCATACCTTTTGTAATGTTGACATTACAAAAGAAAGGGATAAAGAAAAAAACATTAAGAAAGAAAATACTTTTGAGTGGCCAGTACAATTCACCTTTTAATGTTACACTAAAAGCATTGTATAAGAAATAGCAACATACCCTGACAATATAGCAGTGTAGAAAGTAGATAATTCTCCAAAAGTTGTGTTTATTTAGCAGTAGCAAGTTCTCTGGATCCAAACAGATTTCCCAGTACAATGCAAGAGCATTAACTACATGATTATGCTTATATAGTGCAGAGTCAGCCCAGTGAGCACTGTGAGTATGCAAATGAGGTGTTAAATCATTAGCATTCCTGAATACTACAATCTGCATTAAGTGTGGGGAATGTAAACATGCTGTAAGGAGCTACACAATTACATGCATGTGCCCTAGCACTGCAAGAATGAGCACTGAGAAATGTTACCTGCTAATGTCTTGCAGGTGTTTATGATTACTCGGACTGTATGAACAGTCACGGTTTCATAGTTCCCCTCTTTGGTGTACACTTATTGAGGGTGTGACGCGGATAAGAGACTTTCCAAAAAGTCTGAAAGTGCATTGACTGATTTAGGAGAGCAACATTCGTAATATTCAAATGCTGGCTTTAATGACCAGCGTTATTGCCCCTTAGTAAGAAATATTGTTCATATTCAAGGGAGTGCTTCAAGTATTGATACATATAACATATTCAATTAAACAGAGTTAGAATTGCTATGAAGAAAGAATAGATAAGGGAATGAGGCACTATAAAGAAAAAGAGGAATATACCCACAGTGTTTGTAGTCATTGTTTAACAATATGTAAGCACATGGGTATCCTAACTGTTGGCAATATCACAATCATCCAGATATTTACTGTCAAATGATTAAAGGGCACCTTCATAATTGGTTTCTGTTTCACTTTCAATGTGACTTGATACAATGTCACATTATTATTACATCTAAACAATTTTTCTCCTTGAAAATGTATGTCTTTGTCCATGGCAGCTATGGAAATGCTCTTCAGTGATAGTTCTTACTACCCTTGTTTCACGGTTCAAATCCATAGAGGTTCCTCGTGAAAAATAACAAAGTTGATTAAGCATCTGAAATGTACAGATAACATATTTGATTCCAATTGTATTCCCTTTATTTTGTCTTTGTCATTTGCATGCTGTTTGGCATTGCACTTTGTTGACTGGCAGCTTTCAGTAGCAGTGAATAGCAGTTCACTGCCCAAGGTAAATAAATGACACATTTTATTCTGACTGCCATAAACAGTGTAATTAAGAATGGGGTTGTTGCAGTTTCCTCAGCAGTATGGACAGTAGTGAGTGAAAAAAAAAAACTAAACCTTTACACTCATTTTGGTGTATAAATGTGTTGATGTCAGAAATTCAAATAAGGTCAGTATGAACTAAAAGTGACAGATAAATAATTCATAATTATGTCAATATTAATTGTGTGTGCTGTAAATGAAGGGCGTTTCTCTGTTCCATGTGCCCTTCAACATTCACATGGTATTATACATGATAGTACTGATGTTGCTGTATCTTTTGGCTTTTCCCGGTTAGGGGTCACCACAGTGGAACTCCAGTTCGCTAATGATTGGGAGTAGATTTTTACGTACTGACTTGCCAGGCCTGACGCACAACCTTCAATGAAGGTACGCCCATTCACGCATGTCTCCACGCAGAAGCCGCTTTAGCTGAGAATCGAACAGGACAACATCTTACTGTGAGGCGAAAATGCTACCATAGCACCACCACCGCAGTAAAATTGTTTGTGTATTTTGGCTTTTCCCAGTTAGGGGTCTCCACAGTGGAACTCCGGTCCACTAATGACTGGCAGTAGATTTTTATGTGCTGGCTTGCCGGGCCTAATGCACAACCTTCAACGAAGGAACGCCCATTCACGCATGTCGACACACAGAAGATGCTCTAACTGAGAATCGAACGGGCAACGTCTAACTGTGAGGCGACAATGCTACCGCAGCACCACCACTATACATGATAGTACTGATGTGGCTAGGAAATATGACAAGGCTGAATGTATTGGTGTAACTATGTAATAGCTCTGATCATTGCTAACTATACACTGTGATTCATTTCATGCTTCTTCAAGTTATTATTCCACAAAAGTTGAGTGAATGTTTCTGATAAAATATTGCCCTTCTGCATTTGCTTGCCACTTAGCAGCACAAAATGAGCTTTCATGGATTAAGAAAAAAAATGAAAATTTTAGTTTGGGCTGCCTTATGTAAAACAAACCAGTCCAGTGGTATTGCGAGACTGAAAGTACTCTGGATAGTACTCAGTGAAGAAAATACACCTATCAGGTAACTTGTTCTGTGGCACAAGATATAAGTACAGTGAGCTTAAAGCAAAAGGACAGTTAATAAACAGTTTGAATCCACTTAAATGATAATTTTACAGAGGGTGGTCTGGATACATATTTAAGGACATTTTGTGTTGTTTAAAAAATATTGTCAGTATTGCTAACAACATGTGAGCTGTTGTGTGTCAACTTTCGCTTTATTTGTCATTAACTACTAGTCTGATAATATAACTCACAAAGTACATTTCTAATGTTGCAATGAGATGTGAGAAGGATGAATGTACCACTTGAATGCACTTCTTGCTCTGGTTATTTCTACATATATCCATTGCTTATATTTAACTTGATGTCAGCTTTTTTCTCACTCATGTATTTTTTCTAATGCCTTTTCCATTTGCTCTCCACTCAGCAACACACAAAAACAGTTCACACTGCCCAAAAAAAGTGAAAATTGTAGATTAGGCTGCCTTATGTAGAGTAAATATGTCTGGTGTTGGTGAGCGGCCCTCCAAACCATGAACAGTTCTTACTGCAGAGAATGCATTTAACAGATCTCCAGTTCTGTAGCACAAGGTATAAATGAAATGAATTGAGTGAAATAAGTCACAGGAAGCATTGTTAGAATCCTGTGTCAAGATCATATTGCACTTACGTATTCTCTATATATGTAATATATATATATATATATATATATATATATATATATATATATATATATATATATATTTATTTATTTTTTTTATTTGATTTGCATTTGCTCTCTGCTTGGCAGCACCCAAACACGGTTCACTACCTAAAGAAAAAAGTGAAAAATTTAGTTTAAGATGCCAGTAGTAGAAAACACACCAGGCAGCATTGCACGGCCAGTAACACACTTGTTAGTAACCAGTGAAAAAAGTACACCTTTCACGTAACTTTTTCATGGCAAAAGGTGTAACGGAAGTAAATTGAGAGAAATAAGGCACATGATGCATTATTCAGTCCTGTTTAGAGCTCACACTGAAAGTATTCACAATATGTATTTTTTTTTTAATTTGCATTTGCTGTCCACTTGGCAGTGTGAAAACATGGTACATTATCTATGGAAAAAAGTAAAATATGTAGTTTAGAATGCCTTATGCGGTGCAGTCATGCCTGGCAACAGGGAGCTTTCCTCAGCACTCTGGACATTATTACATGAAGAAATTCCACCTGTCACATACCTAGCTCTGTGGCATGAAGTGCAAGTTTAGTCAAAGAACACAGCTGACTAATGGTTCAAATCCAGTTAAAAGATATTTTTATAAATGGAGGAAAAATTCCATTTCTCACAACATTTTGACTAGGACTCTAACACTAAGAAAAATAAATAATGTTAAACATGTTTCTTGCAAGCAATTTATCAGTAATGCTTGTGTAAGTAAACTTTTCTATTTAGCATATAACATTAATGTTTCACATATAACCTCAAGCTAATGTGTCCAATTTCCTATGCATAATGATGATGACATTTAATATAAAAATCCCTTGCATATGTTGATGGGCACAATACATTTGTTGTAGTCATCATGACTCATCACATATCCCAACTATGTGTTTAGAACAGCCATGTCTTTGTAAAGTATGTATGAAACAGACCCTGATTTGTATTAGTCTGCTCATTCAACCTCATACATCTGAAATATATTTACAAACAAAATTTTGACTTTTACATAGGAATGTATTCCCAGGAAAAGATAAAATCACACACATACAGGTCTCTCTGAAGTGTATCTGCATTCATTCTGAAATTAGTATTTCCCCGGGATTCATGAAGCTTGCGCCAGGCGCACGCATAGCATAGGCGTTATAATGCCAAATATGGCCACCGAGCGATTTAGGTACGATCCAATTCCACGTGCATTACCGGCGTACACCAGATCTGCGCAGCCCCCGGCGTAGGTATGCAAATCACCCATGTGCAGTGTTGCACCATGCAAATGAAGGCATATAGCGATTCATGAAGTGGTGCAGGCATAGCGTAAGCCCACGGAAATGTAAACCAAAAAACACGGTTTACATTTTCCCAAACAGAACATTGGAGCTATGGAAGAGGGCCAGACCCAGGTATCACAACGTTAACATATGACAATGGTGAAATACACAGCCAATGGCATAAGAAAAGATGCACAATGCGTAAATAACAACATTTAATGTCATGTCCACAGTAACGCACAGCATAACCGCAGGGCATGTGTGCGGAAGCTGTAACATAAAGAAATAATATAAAAATGTCATAAAATCGCAACGTAATAGAAATCAGGTTTACAGCATAATACACAATGGTAGGCATGGAACACCACAACCAAGGTGCAAGGGTTGCTAAGGGCTTGCGATAGTGTTCGGCGTGGTAACTATGAATTAGTAGTCAATGCCATGCAAATGAGGCAGATAATACTGAATCGCAAATGTCCCACCGGATGAAGTTTGTACCATACGGAGCAGCGGTATAACACCGAGGAGTGGCTCAGAGGAGATACATGACATCAGCAGAGGGGTGTGCCACCGTAGCACTAAGCACATTGGAGCATTGCAAATCTGGCCTGTTCGTTGCTAAGCAAAGCTGCAGGACAGGGGTGGGGAGGAATCGTTTAGCTGAGAGCACACATGGTGGCCAAAAATGCATGTGTACGAGGATGAAAACGTGCCCGAAACCCAGTAATCGGATGCACGCACCGCAAACAATAGCAGAAACAGGAAGGTCAGGGGAAGAAAAGAAGGAAATGCGGAAGTAGGGTAATTGGACTACTAATGAGCAATCAACACCAATCAACCCACGAAGGCCAATCGACGGCAGCTGACAGGTCCGCTTGCAGAAACCTGCAAAACAGGATAGGGGAGGCATTTGAATGCAAAGAAAGGAGGGGAGGTATTGGATTGCAAAGATAGTAGACCTGACACAGCAGAGCAAAGCAAACCGACAGCAGACCGGCAGTAGCACACATAATGCAAGATACGCCAGGTCCAGGAAAGTACAAATGAAAGTAGGCTGCAGGATGCACGCCAGAAAATGGTAGGTGCAATGCGCAGAAATGTAAAGGGAAGGTCAAGAGGTAATCCATGGCAGGCAAATGTAATTCAACACCAAAGGCACCACAATAGTAGTTCCGGCAGTAAAACACATAAGATAACCTGTAGCTACGATCGTACATACACACCCTATGACATCATCGGTGTTCACAGCACAATAGTATAAAGTGTGAAAGCACCCAACACACACTTGTGTATTCCCAAACATCGCACCATAGGTGTAAACACACGGGGAACTTTTAAAATATACATGTTGGGAGCTGCCATAGCTGTGATTCATCAGCATGTGTTAGAGACTGACGGTGTTGTGGAGGATGATGCCGACAACCACCGCAGGCCTCGAAGGAGAAGGAGAGTGTTCAGACCAAGGGTAACCTACCAGGGGCTACATGACCTGGAGATAGTAGAGCATTACAGGGTGGACAGGGACATCTTACAGCAAATAGTGGAGCTGTGCCAGCCACGCCTGAGAACCAGAAACAACAGAGGAGAACCCATACCAGTGGACATGAAGGTATGTGTAAGCCTGCGAATACTGGCCACAGGTACCTTTCAAAGGCCAACTGGAGATATAATGGGTATCTCACAGGCATCAGCATCCAGGGTACTACACCAGTTCCTGGATGCCATGTTACCACATGCCAATGAGTAGATATACTTCCCCAGAACTCAGGAGGAGTTGGCCAGCAATATGCGCCACTTCCACCGTGTGGCACAATACCCGGAGGTACTGGGTGCGATAGACTGCACGCACATACAAATCAAGTCACCACCCGGTGAGCAGGGTAGGCGCTACATAAACCGCAAGGGATTCCACTCCATCAACTGCCAGGTCGTGTGCAATGCCCAGGGCATTATCATGGATTTGTGTGCTGGCAGCCCTGGAAGCTACCATGACTCCCATATCTGGCATGCCTCACAGCTGTATCAGGTATTTGTCAGGGGGGACGTCCCACATGGCCATCTCGTGGGGGATGCTGGCTATGCACTGGAGCTGTGGATGATGACTCCCATCAGAAATGCACACACACCCATGCAAGAACGCCATAATGAGGCACACGCACAAACCAGAATCATCATAGAATGTGTGTTCGGGTTGCTGAAATCACGGTTCCGGTGCTTGGATACATCTGGTGGAGCCTTGCAGTACTCTCCAGGCACATGTGCCCACATTGTCATAGTATGTGCCATGCTACATAATATGATCCTGCGGAAGCAGCTGCAGCAGGGACAAAATGGTGAAGGCCCTCATAGCCCACCACAATTGCCAAGGCCATTACAGGCACAGAGGGATTCAGACCATGAACACACTTTGCCAGCCCCAGTAGGCAGACGGAGGCATGCCCAATATGCCTACGCCTTGGCAAAGAGGGAACGTATAGCACATACTCTGACAGTGTAGGCCCCTACGGACTGACACCTCTCCACCTGCACACACAGTAAAATGGATGGCACACAAACATGACCACCTGTAAATTGTAATGTATAGGTGGCCCAATGTGTGACTCCTACATAGGCAGCCCTCAAACATTGTAAACACAACAGCCAGTGGAACACGGAATGCCAACACCTGAACAGTACATGAGTCTTACAGCATATGGTGGTGCTGTGTGCCTGTCACATTCCCAGATATATATATATATATATATATATATATATATATATATATATATATATATGTATATATAGATATAGATATATATATATATATAGATATATATATATGTACACATATGCATATATATAATACAGATAGAAAGGGCAATAGAGGGATATATGGTGATATAGATGGATTCAGCGATATCTGCAAATATAATAGATAGTTCAACGACATTCATAACATCTTGGAGGTACAAATAAATAGGATACCACCAACCATGGAATGTGTAACATACCGACATGCGTAACTATGAGGCTGAAAGACCGATAGAACACAGTACCAGAACAGTACATCCGTGAGTAATAGTATGATGATATGAAGGGACAGTTAGTCACCGCTGCCGGTGTCGCGGCCACGTAGGTACTGTGTTTAACTGTGTCTGTGAGTGCCGTAGTCTGTGTAAGTGTGCATTGAGGGTGCCGTGTGCATCTCTGTGTGACTGTAATGTGTGTGTGTGTCCACAACATGTGCATGTTGGTGCCAGGTCAGTGGCCGATCAGTATGGTAGGTGTGGGTATAGCTAGCCATAGGCATACGGGTACTACCTGTACCACAGTAGGAGGGACAGCCCCAACCTGGGCAGGTGTGTCCTGACATAAAACAGTATAAAGGGCAAATGTCCGAGATGGTAGGACATAAATATGTTCCATATATAATGTAACAGTCGTATTTAATAGTTATGCCTGTATGTAAGAAACTTAAATGTTACATGCAATATGATAAGTAGCCAAAGTCACACAACAATAGGTATGTAGTGAGGATAAAAGTATGTGCTACCTGTGTACTGACCGTGGCTACGTGTTGGCTTGTAAACACCACTTTGTGTCCCGCAAGTGTCCAACAATGGCCATATGAAAAGGTGGCAACCCATGGCAAACAGGCTCTTTTAACAACACAACCACAATGACTGCAAATATCTGGGACAGAAATACAAGGGATAGCTGTCACTTACACATATCCCCTGATATATCGCTGCAATTACGGAGGTATACAAGTAGCAAGCTCACCTGCAGACGATATAGAAACCAATTAACAACGGCCCAACGTACAATCCCGTAACATGTCTACTAACTGTTAGCTCTCTAATTAGGGACGGAGTCCACACACACATATATACGGATTATGTAGAAATGCAAGGCCCACAAACCGTATATGTTACGTACAACCACCGACATCCCCCACACTAGAAACTAAAGCAATACAAACTGTAATAGCAGCACAAACATCCAGTCAGTCAATTACATCTGCAGAACCCTCAACATACCGTGTGAGAGACACAATTAAAGGCATCATGCAAAATTGCAGGCGTTGTATAATGGAACAAACAGCCATGTTACAGGTTTTGATTGCAATACTCCGTTATCAGACGTCGGGATGACAGGTACACCCACATGTTGAACCAAATACTCTACCTGTCACACACAATCCACGGGGGACATGAATCCAAACTATACTTGTCTCCATGCATAGCAGTTGCAGTTACACATAACAAAACACAATACAGACCGTCTCCCTGAAGGTAGGGCAAATAGGCAACGCCCAAGTGGAGAATCCAATTATACCCCACTGTCACCGCATAATTGGTGAATGGAGTAGCTGCACAGCTGATATGCAAGTAATTAGCCACTCAGGAACACCAATTGGCGGGAAGAATCCACATGTTTCAGGTATCGATGTATATAAGGATGACTTGCCAGACATTCAAACCGTATGCTCATACCGAATAACAGTTGAAACACTGTGAGAGAGATAGAAATGAAATGCCGTAACGACAATAAGGTATGTAGAATGCCCGATATGTAAGGTTATGTATAGCATGATCTGTATTAATTATTTTTACTGTATGTATAGCCTGGTTTGCATTAATTAAATGTGTCCGCAATGCATAAAGTGGGGAAAGGTATTTATGTAGTGATGTCTTGCTGAGCATGCTAACGCTTGTAGAAACTGTGCGTCCAGCAATGGGACACAAGGTACATAGCACAGACACCACAAGGGATGCTACATGAGAGCATTAAACAGAACAATGCCATACAACCCACCGTCAGTGGTAGGGTATGTCCAACAAGGACGTGCCATAGCAGGGGATAGTATATGTTGATATACTGTCACAGCACGCATGTGTATGGGCATATAACGTTAATGACATATGTAAGGTGGTCCCGCTGTGCAAGTATGCTTTGCATTATGGGATACTATGTGAAATATGTGTAATGTATAGTATTATAGGTAGATATGACAGATATTCTACACAGCATAACAGGCATATCATGCATACCACAGGTATCGTCTATTGGTATGTACAATAACAGGATACATATGGCCTGTAGGTATGGGACATAGTAATAGCATGATAGCTAATCTAAATGGAAGGGCTACCAAGTAACCATGCACAAAGGACATGTAATAGCTGCACAGGTGCATAGTGGGGTACTATGCAGTCTGGCAAATCCATGTGTAAGCACAACTACAGTGTTCACACTAGTGGCACCTCTCCAGGGTAGTGTCCTGTGAAGAGCAGAGCCAGGTGTCACCTGCACCACTGCACAGTACAGCCACTGCAGTGATCCCAGGCCTATATGTGTCTCCCAACCACCAAGGGAGGTATCACATGAACAGTGCTACTGAGTGTCCCTGCGTGATGTACATAGGACTTATGTTCCACAGCATGGTGAGTGTCCGGTTTGGGAATGTAACCCAGAAGCACATCCCACTCATTGTGGCATGTGTGCACATATCCATGAGCATGTTGCTCACAGTGGCCTCTGCTTATGTTGCGTATGAGGAGTATATCCATCAATAATGTTGTGGACATGGGCCCTGTCTGATCAGCAGAGGTCACCCCTGAGTATGTAGTATGCAAATGTGTACAGATGTGGTGTCCATAGTGCAGCCGCATATTTAAACTGTCGGAGCTCAGTAAACATCATGGCGTGTTAATGTTGTGGCATGTAAAGCTGCAGCTGTTGTGTAAGGTACACCCTAAATGGGGTGGTATACCCTTGAATGTGTGTAGATGTCTTGAGTTCAGAGTTACAATGGGTGCCTATGTACCAGTTACACACCCAGTACAGATAGGTGTGGCCACGTAGAAGGATATCCACGCCACAGTGGCAATATGGTAACCACAGGAGTGGGTGTGACATATGTGTGTACTGCAAACATGTACAATGTGATATGTATGTAGGGGACTACCATCCATGTGATAGTCAGTGGGTGAATGGTGTAATGCAAAGGTGAAGTGCATGCACCTTGTGTCATGCAGCTTGATGCCATGATAGTCATATTATGTATCTGTCACAGCGACACCTGTATGGTTGGAGTCAGTATCAGCTGGTGGAGCAATTATGGTGCTTGGTATGTAGGGGTTTGAAAGCTAGGCAGGGAAAGTCCCCTGTGCCAGCCTGTTCCGCAGGGAAGCATATACTGAACATGAGGGGCCCTATGACTGAGGACCGTGGTATGCCAAATGTACCTGACATGTAGTAGGTACTATGGTATGCTGGCCTCACTGTGTGTCCTGTCCAGGAGCCACATAGCATAACATCCTGAGACACAGGGTACGATGTGCAGGTGGATGTGTATGTTGTCAATACCAGAATGGGGAATGGTGCTGAAAGGCAATGAGAGGACAATGTAGGATGTGTGGACTCCCGTACCATCAGCAACTGCCCTGGTAACTGTATGAAAGGAGTTCACCATGTGTAGGGGCCATGCTCTGGCCTTAACAAGCCCAACCCTGGTGGCAGCAAAGGACGGGAGCCCAACAATGTCTCTGAGAATGACGTCCTTGATGATGTGCCCCATAGCCATGCAGAACAGTCCAGTCAGGTGTGTAGGACTATAGTCCCACTCGTGCAATGCGGTGCCACCTGTGTGTAGTGTGATAAATGCTGCTGTGTGCCATTCAGGGGCTACAATGTCTGAAACAAGGCTATTACTGAATATAGTGGCCTAGTGGGGAGACATGTAATTCAGAGGTTGGTGGACATCACAGCCTGGGACGTTGGAAGGTGACATGGGGCCAGTGTCCCAGGACATATAGAGTGTAGGTCAGTACTGTGTAGGTGTGACCACAGGGACACCACAATGTTCATGTATGGATTGCGGCCCTGTAGTGAGTGAGAGGGTGTACTGTCAGCATTGAATCCATCCTCCAGCATGTTGCCAACAATACCTGGGTCTGCAATGTTCCTGAGTGACTGTTGTATGTGACAGCAGATGTGGGTGTTGCCATTGAATACTGACATACCACCATAATGCCTGGTGGTACACCCCAGAATGTGTGGCAGTCATGTTTACGTAGCTAGTCTTGGAGTATGTGATGAGGGACCCTGTGGCCCCACCACAGCTGACCAATGAGCCACCCCACACATGGGAATGTACACCACTGTGCAACAGCCTACACCTGTTGTTGTACATCATATGTCCATGGAACATGACCACCAGAGTGGCGTCTGTTATCTGGTGTGTACCATCATGGCTCTGTGTGGAATAGCATGATCCATGCAGTTGTGTACATGCTAATTAAGTGCACTGGGGTATGTGTCAGCATTTGTATGTGCATTGTCCATCTGCACGGGTGTCAGGATGTTAACAACCGCTGTCAGCAGACGTCTGTAGTAGGTGTTGTAGTACACATGTACTGTGTATGCTGTGATGGGTGTGTTGCAGGGATGTGGCTAACAAGGTCGATTAGCATATGTTCGGAATCCACCAATGAGGGGATAACCCTAGGTGTGTAACACCAGACACATGGTGTTAGTGTTCATGCCAAGGGTAATGTAGGTCTTGGAGGTGGTGTGTATGGGTTGATCCAGCAGAGCGGAGGGTATGACTCATGGATGTGTCGGTACATGAGTGGCTATCCCAGTGAAGTGTAGGGTAGTGTCAGTCACACATCAGTAGTAGCTGAGGCCCACTGTCTACTATACCAACATAGCAGGTATGTTACCAGTGGGGTATGCTGTTGACTCTGTCGCTTGTTACAATGTGTATAGCTGTCCCGGACACAGTTAGTTGCACGTGAAGCACCTCTGATGCATTGTGCTAAGCAACTTGCCAGGATGTGTGCAAAACATAGTGGGATATGGGAACCCCTCAGCTGTGGGTGTGCCGGTTCAGGTATGTGCCTGAAAGGTATGGTCTGTCTATAACCTGTCATTGCAGGTGTGCTCTGCAGAGCCTAGAGGCAGGTCCCAGTCACTGCAGAGATGTATGAGTGGTGCATTATAAGGTGTGCCTTGCCTGCGTGCGTCACAGAGGAAGATGCAAGCAATGTGTCACACGACCCCATGTCGCACCTGCCAGTTACCGCCCTGCCGGTGACAGTTATTGGAAACTGTGCAAGACAGGCAGTATAGAAGCAGCAAGAGCCTTACATGTGAGCTGTACTCCCAGGGCTGACAGGTGCAAGTCATCTGTGCCACAGCATTGTGTTTGACCAGGACAGTCATAGCGGACAGATACCACATGCCTGTGGAATGACAATAGGAGCATAGGCAACTGTTGAAGTGACACAGTCGGTCTTTGTACAGTGGTATCATGTCTAGATGAATGCAAAATGCTCCCCAGGGCTAGGCCCACACCCTCAGGGCTATAAGACTGGAGAGCTATTGCATGTCCCTGCACACGTAGTCTGTGAAATGGCATCACAGGGCAGTCACACTAACATGGCGAATGACAGACATACCGTACCTGGTGAGGTGTGGCATGGGTGCATAGGTTATGTTGCAGAAGCAGTTACCCGACAGCAAGATGTAAGCGACTAACGCCTTGTGTAGCCTGCTGTGTGGAACTGCAGTGTGACACCCTACAGAGTCAGCTATGACTGGTGTGTTGTGAATGTTATAACTCACTATTGGCTGTATGTGGTGGGCACACATGAGTCTGTGGGCTATAAGCTGGTGATGTTGTCTGCCATGATGGGGGCTACCTCTGGTGCCTACAGTGAGTATGGAGACGTACTGCACAGGTTGTCCTCGTAGGTGTGGCCAGTGGTGCAGATCATGTGAGAATATGTGATGGGTGGGGTGTGTTGCAAATGTTACACATCCCCAAATGACTGTCAGGTGCAGTCAGGGTTGGCGACAGCATTACCCCCAGCCATAGCTGTCAGCCTCCTGTCCCCAAAGTGAGGAACATTAGCCCTCATATCATGTGACAAATGGGCGAAACGTGGAACACTTACAACTGGCTTACTAACAGCGTCAACTAGGAAGGACATATGATGGCTAAAATAGGCTGGTCTTATGTATAAAGCAGATATTCCAATGAATTAATATGATTCCCATCTATTTAGCCATGGCTAGCAGGTAAACTATGTACAACAATGAATGTGTGACAGACCCTTCCAATGTGGAACCTTGAGGAACATGCACCTTTTAGAACCCCAAATGAGGTACGTTCCCTGTAATGAGGTACACCTGAGAGCTATGGGTCCAGCACGACTGTAGAAGTGCATCCCCCACAGGCTGTAGTGCCGTATGTTGGGAGGTGAGCATTGAATGTGTACATGAGACAATTGCTCTATTGCCACATGTACGACATATCCCTCATATAGACAGGCAGTAGCACTGGTACATGACAGTTGGACATGCCTGTATATACAACCATGTCCCACAGGATATGTGCGTTACATGTGTACAACAGCTGTCATACCTTAAGCAAGCTGGGAAGTGTAGGACAGCCAGTGTACCTGTGGGAAATGGTGTGGAATGGGCGCTACAGTAATCAGTAGCTCATGACATGCTCACATGTTCTGAACAAGTGCCTAGCATGACCATACAATACAGATAGGGTGTTGGATAATATCAACCCACAAGTGGTGATGACAGTCATTTAGGGTGGCACTGCACTATAACCCTGCTGAGTATGGTGTGCATGTCCATGAACCATTAGCAGTGTAGATGTTAGCAGTACAGATGTACAAGACAGCACGGATATTTGATTACAAATACCTTTGCATGTCACAGGAGTGTTCCACCAGTGGCCTGTTGACAGACTCACAACTACAAAAGGTGCAAGAGTGAGATGTGCACAGCACGTCAGTGCCAGATACAGTAGAACAGGGTTAATGTGTTGTACCCCACCCTCATTGTATCCCATACCACACAGACAAATGTTAGGCATCTGTGTATGTAAGACTGTGAATGGCCATGACCTATCAGTATATTTGTGTCAGTGTTGTGAACAACATACAGAATGGGCTGTGTGGGTGAGGTGTGTGACATATGTGCACAGTCTGATGGATGATACCAACAGTGTCACCGCTAGGTGAACATCCCTGTACCCATAAACTACTACCTAGGCTGTGGTCAACATTATGGACACTGTGTAAGGGATGGTGCTGTGCAGTGCACCCCTGACATGGTGACGTCTCCAGGCCCCTTAGGTAGTCATATGAGGTACCCATGTCATGTCAGGGTGCCATCCATGAGCACGGAGATCACTGGACAGGCATATACAGCACTGTGGTGACCAATATTGGATCACATACCACCTGTAAGGGGTAATGGCTATGCATGAATGTGCGATACCAGCCTTCACAATCCACACCTCCACTATGCAGCATGCTGCCTACCTTGCAGAAGGACATTTGCTACACCATGATGATGGACATGCTACATGTCCATATCCTGATCTATAGGACATATGTCATGGACAGCCACCGTCCTAATACTAGGATCGCCACAGGCTGGACAGATCCCTGTGCCATATATGTGACATACTCCCGCCATACCATGCAACCCTGTCCATCAAAGCTGCACATGTCATCCCAGTCATACATGGTGTGATGGCCACATGGTAGATGTACTATCAACTGACTGGATCAGTAATGTGGCACTGATGCACCTTGCAGTGGCACAATGGCTGTCTGTTACAGTGTGGAAACCATGCCCACACATGCTATGGTTGATGACCATCCCTGCAAATGTCATCTGACTATCCATTGCCCATGTCTATCACATGTGTAATACAGGCGATCTGTGGCAGGATGTTGAACAGTTGTACAGTGCTGTGTAGATGTATATGGCAAAACACATGCATGTACAGGTGTGCATGCGTATGTGTGCATTGTCACTGCTCAAGTCCATTACGGCTGTGTCTGTGTTGACATGTGACATATACACAGCATCCAGGTCAACAGTAGTACCGTGGACACATCGAGGCATGTGCAGATAGGTAAGAACACAAGTGCAGGCAAATAGACATGCCCACAGCAAGACAGCATTTACATGGAGTATGAACACTGTAATGAGGTGACACACATATATGGTGATGATATCCAATGCATAATGGGTGTGACATGTGTGACACAAACACGTCAGTCGTGTCAGTGTCATGATGCTTTGCAAAGATAACTGTGCAGATGCAGTAGATGTCATAGAAATGTATGTGCAGCAGTATCTCTGTACATCTCTGAAACTGTGACCTGTCACCATCATTATGTTTTACAGATAATGCCCCGTACACACCTCCCAGCATACACCCGCCAGGAGGATGATGTCCTCATCCCACAGCTCCATGACAACTATGACTTGTTGTTCAGCCATGTGCCACAGCATGCCCAGCAGCGGGATGACCTGTGGCAGGATCTACGCAGGAGGGTGAACGATGTGGGTGGCCATAACCGCACCTACCAGCAGGTGCGCAGACAATGCACGGACCTGATACAACATGCAAAACAGCATGCCACTGCAATCGCCAGGGAACATGTTGGAACAGGTGGTGGGCCACCAACCCAGCCCCCACTCACACACACCGAGGAGCTACTGGCCAGTCTGGGGACACCCAGGGAACAGCATCCAGAAACACTAGCTGCCATGATGGAGGTGGGTGTCTCCCACCAATGAGCCTGGAGTTGCCTGGTAAGTCAGTACTGCACATATGGCTATTATATCCCATGTAGTTGCATGTGTCACTGTACATTATGTAAAGTAACAACATATGCCAGGTGTGTGGACACACATGCTGCATACTACAGTATGCTACATTGTGTATGCACACATGTGCATACTATATGCTAT
This sequence comes from Protopterus annectens, assembly GCF_019279795.1. Classification (NCBI taxonomy): domain Eukaryota; kingdom Metazoa; phylum Chordata; order Ceratodontiformes; family Protopteridae; genus Protopterus; species Protopterus annectens. The sequence continues at coordinate 1,001,032,022 of NC_056727.1, read as the reverse complement.
TACACAGGTGAATGTGTTCACATGCACAGTGCAACCTGTGGCTGTCATACAGTCATGGATAATGTTCATACTGGTGTGTCACCCCTATACAGGTACCTCTGGCGTGCCGCACAGACATGGGTCCGTTGCAGGTGAGACTGTCACCAGTATCAGGCATGTTACAGTGTAGATCTATTTGCCATGTGGCCAGTTAACACTTGCACACCTGATGTTTGTTCCAGTCACGATATGCAGGTCGCACCACCCTTCATTCACACACGCCACCCATGTGCAATATATACAAATGTAATGATACACATACTTGAAACCACAGTACTTGACATTGCGACATGTGTGGTCAGCTGTGCATACAACGGTGGGGGTGTTCTACAATGGAGGCATATGTAGTATGCATTGGAACAACATGTGTGGTACGCACACAGTACCACACAGTGAGCTGTGATATGGGCAGCCCACAAGTGTTCACCATTGTGTCATATACCCCTGCATTGGGTGCACACATTGTGATGTGCCACCTGACATGTCCCAGACATGTAGTGTTCTGTCTGCAATATTGTCACACTATCGCATGACCTATACCCCACATACCAAACATACAACCCGTTGTCTGCATAGCCCTGTGGATTGTGACATATCTGACGTGTATGGGTGTATGTCATCTGGAGCATTTCTCCCTGGGCCTCCACTGAAAACAGGCTCTGTGGAACCTAGTCGGACTTTCCCGGTCAACAAATGTTAAATAAAAAAAAATAAAAATGTCATATGGGACAACACAGACATGTGGAGGAGATGTCCATCACACACAATTGGCCAACACATGTGCACACATGGCCATGGGGGATGGCCAGAGACATGTAGCCACACTGTACCTGGGATGTGTATACACCCTGTTGCACATTGTCCACACATGGTCCAATTATAGCCTTAGTTGACCGATTATACAGTTGACGTGGTACACTGGACAACCTAAAAGCCTGTGCACAGCTACTGGAGGTGTCACTGAAGTCTACCATATACGATCTGTCGAACATCATGACTGTGTTGCAGTTATGGCTATGCAATGTGTACATATTATGCATTCTACAGCAACATACATGCCTCATGTTTCCATGCAATGGCACAGTGTCTGTACTTCACACTGTATAGCAATGTAGACGGCTCACACTACCCTCCCATGCTCATGCACATTTGCTAAACATGCATTCTATCTGTAGGGCATACACACAACACTGCAATGTGAATCCCATTATGATGCTGTACATGTGTCAGGACACCATTGTGTCAAACATGTATGCATGTTAATGCACATGTCAGCAGATTACATGCCAAGGTCACGTCAGTCATGTGTACTGTTATTCTGTTCTGGGCCACATGGTGTATCACGGGGATGCATGCATACTACCATGATTGTGTGAACTGCATGGCTACTGATATGACACCTTCTTGCTGTAGTGTGGTAGTGTGCACCCCAGGGAGGTATGCTTACTAACACTATTAATGTCTGAGCTGCATGCCCTCTGCTGTATCGCAGGCATGCTATCTGACAAATCACATGCATGGTGTGTCTGTGTGTGTCTGTGTTTGTGTGTGTCTGTGTGTGTCTGTGTGTGTCTGTGTGTGTGTGTGTGTGTGTGTGTGTGTGTGTGTGTGTCTGTGTGTGTGTGTGTGTGTGTGTGTGTGTGTGTGTCTGTGTGTGTGTGTGTGTGTCTGTGTGTGTGTGTGTGTGTGTGTGTGTGTGTGTGTGTGTGTGTGTGTGTGTGTGTGTGTGTGTGTGTGTGTCTGTGTCTATTGTACTTTACAGTATTTCTTTGCATTCACAGGTGATGTAGGTGCGTTACCCTCCTGCGGTCCATCTGATGTTAGTTTCCCCACAGATACTAGCGATGATGAACATATGCATGAGGTACAGGCTGAATCTGTGCCAATGGTTACCATCCCAGCTATGTCCCCCTCTTCCCCGCACACAGTTCTGCTGCCAACACATACCGCATCACCAGTGGCCATAGAGGAAGGACAGTCAGTGTCTGTTGGCGTGGAACAGGAACGTGTGGTGGCTACAGAAGGTGTGTCTACACACCATGGTGTCAGTGTAATGACTGCAGATGTGCCACACAGGCATGTGGCCGGTGCTGCTCGTAGGAGGACCTCTGGCAGACATGCACCTGCAGGACAGAGCGCAGCAGCTGGTATCACCAGACGCATGTTCCAGACTGTAATGGCAGCACAGGCACGTGCTGAACGGCAGAACAGAGAAGGGCAGAGGCTGCAGAGGGCTGCTATCCATACCCTAAATGACAACATCCAGGCATTGGCAAATGCTCAACAGCAGATTGCTAATGTTCTGGATAGGCGACTAGGTGAAATGGTCGGAATCCTTGACCGAGGCATGGCAATCCGCGAGCGGGAGCTGTCTGTGCTGGAACACCTGGTAGGAGTGAGGCGTAGGCCACGTGGACGTAGGCCAGCAACACCACCTAGTGTAGGTTGACGTGAGCGTGCCACCTCACATGCCCGCTCCCATAGTGCCGGTAGCAGTAGCAGTGCAGCTGGTGCTGCGCTGTCAACACCAGGACACAGCAGGCCATGTGGACATGGCCCTGGATGGTCTCAGCGGGGACACGGTTCCAGCGGACATGTGTCGTCAGACAGTAGCCACTCTGTACCTCCACCTGGTAGTGCCCGTGCAACCCCAGGCAAGCACAGGTCACGTGGCCATGGATGGACACAGTGAGCTGTACAACCTGCACTGTACAATCTGGGGCTGTCAATTATACCCCGTGTAGGCATCACAAATGGCAGAAGTGTGTACACACATACACGCACACAGCAAACACAACTGTAGGGCTCCACAACATCCACATGCATTCTGCACAGACATGTCCAGTCAACTCACTGGCCCTTACACACACACATGATGTTATCCATTGGTGCAGCCTATGCCCCTGGCAAACATATCACCCTGTGCATATGATGAAGCCTGTGCCGCATCCCTGTCATCCACACCATCGGTGCAGGGTTATGCACAAATATTCTGATGCACAGGGTGAACAGCATAGTGAGAGGTGTATGTAATACCTGTGTATGCATAGTGAGGGATGTGTATGTTGCAGTGGTTGTGTGTGAATACTGAGAGTTGTGTATGTGACATAGGTTGTGTACTGTTGACATGCACCAGTCATACCATGTAGTGCAGGTGCAGCATGCATTGTGATGTGTTCACGGTATGTGTCTCGGTTACGTCTGTAGCACCATGTTGGTTGTGATACCCTGGTTCCCTCCTATGGTGTACTTGCATGTGCCTACAGGTAGCAGTGTTTGCAGTCCCCCACGTGTAACTGTGGATTACATACAGGCACGTCTGGCAATATCAGCATGCTACATGTACCCTCAACCTGACTGTTGGACACACCAACATGACATAGATGTCCGCACATATACTGCACCTGACGCATGTGGTCGGTGCCATAGGCTACACTGGACAGAGACGTGACATACATAGCAGGACACATTACAGGTATGGTGACATGGTGCAGGGGTTGCACACAGCGGCCTGGCCAATGATGATGTGAGGTGTCACTCAGTAGCTGGAGGCCACACTGTGCAGCAGTAGGACCCTGTAACAGTACGGGAACATGGCCGCATTCACAGGGTGTACACCACTATAATGCACACCCCATAGTGTGCAGCTGGGGACCCTTGCCTGTGTGGTCATCACCCTCACAGTACTATACACCCACATGACGTGTCACAGAGAAGGGACATGCACAGGTAGCCAGTATGGCTGGGACCTATGGCATCAACAGGGTTGTGCAATGCATCACCATTATGGGTTAGTCACCACGTGGAGCTAGTGATCATTTCCCACCGTATATTAGCATACACCCTCACACCAAGCACCAGACATACATACAGACACACACACACTGTGGTCACCACATGTGTATACGGACAGCCGACGTGTGTGATGCACCACACCGGCCGACGTCATGCTTTCCACACAGACGTATGTACAGATCTCTACAATGGTGTACAGGGATGTGTAGCAACTGGTACATATTCCCCATGATATGTGGCATCCCTGGTCACACATTCGGACACACATGGCAGTGCTGGGAATGATACACCTGCCATATGATGACACGTTTGATAGACATGCTGCGGTATTGATTGCATTATGTGTACCAACACTAAATCTGGCAGATGTGCTGCTATATGCACACGGGAGGTTGTAGGTGTTACAGGTGCCATGTGACATATAGTTGTTAACACCTGACCGCTGTGTATGCATTATGTCAGCACCGTCACGTGACAGTGACATAGCGTACTGTTTGCACATGGCATGATAGGATGGTGTGTGACACAACTGTGAGCCACCCCCTGCACACATACATCTAGACAGGTGGTTCACCACATTATGTGCACACATCCCTCCATATGTGCTGTTTGTATGTCACCGTATACAGGTGTCAATGATGGGTCTGCATTGCGTCTGCATGTCGTAGGTAGGTGCAACTATGTTACGGACATCGGCCACTGCACATGCATGGTTGCTGCATGCACAGTACAGATGTCACATATGTCTCCTGTTGCCATGTTTGTATGCATTGCTATTGTTGGACATGTGTGTTGACATACATAACACATGGACTGTGGTATGATATCACGGGTGTCACAGGCAACCAGTACAAGGGTATGTGCCCCGGTCAACACTGCTACCCCCTGTAGTGTGAGCATTCAACAGACATGGGCCCACCTTCCATTTGTGTGTGTAGCATTGATTAGGCCAGTGTTATGCATGTGGTACATCAAAGGCTATGTATGTATGTGTTGTGTGTGCAGTCCATGCACACATCCACACAATCACATGTATGACATATCCAGATGTGTGTTCATTGGTGTACAGCAACAGTCAGGTGTCACAGCTGTGTAAGGGCCGTGGTATGTGTTGAGCTGACCTGTTCATGTATACTGGCATCATTGCAATGCATAACACCTGTTGGATCACTGTTGGTACATGTGTACTCTGCACAGCTGGTGTACACCACTGTACAGCCCAGTGGTCATGTGTCACATGGTGTTGTGGGACCGTACAGCTGTGTAGTGCTGCACCGATGACATGGTGCTGACTTGACAGCTACAGTGTACACTGCAGTGTGTACGTGTGTGACCTGCACCTGTGACAGCTGTGATGGCAGCTGTGTGTGTACAGGTCACTGCATGTGTGACTGCCCTGTGCGTGAGGACAGATTTACCTTACTTTGCCCGTCTGTACTGTGCCCTTCTGTGTGTACACTCCATCTGCATGCAAGACGGCCCTTTGCTACTGCTAAGTGTGTGAGCATGCCCAGTATGCTGTTGTGTAGATGGACACACAGTACATTCCACACTGCGCCCTTCCATGATTAGACTCTGTGTGCATGCAAGTTGGCCCTTTGCAACTGCTAAGTGTGTGAGCATGCCCAGTACGCCATTGTGTAGATGGACACACAGTACATTCCACACTGCGCCCTTCCATGATTAGACTCAGTGTGCATGCAAGATGGCCCTTTGCAACTGCTAAGTGTGTGAGCATGCCCAGTATGCTGTTGTGTAGATGGATACACAGTACATTCCACACTGCGCCCTTCCGTGATTAGACTCCGTGTGCATGCAAGTTGGCCCTTTGCAACTGCTAAGTGTGTGAGCATGCCCAGTACGCCGTTGTGTAGATGGACACACAGTACATTCCAAACGGGTGTTTGATACTAAGCGTGTGGGCATGGCCATTGACATCCTGTATAGCCATGGTGGTCATCCAGGCAACCGATGTCCATTTTCAATGTCACGATGGATGCCTACATTGAACACACTGGCTGCTCTCTCAAAGGGTGTACTTTCTGTGGTGCATCCCATATCTATTTAGTGTTGTAGTGCTCCGTAGATATTTAGTTGGCCCGATGACAGCACTGTCGTGTTTGTGTACGTCTACCTTGGGACAGTAGAATGCTTTCAGACTGCTCACTCTCTAAACTTTCCCTATCGGCATCTTTGCCTTTGCAGATGATGTCACTCACCTAGAAGTATGCCTCTGGGAGTGCTGTGTTCAGTAATCTCGGTAGCGCATTCTGTAAATGCGTAATGCTGTAGTGTGTTAAAGTAGTTAGGTGTATGTTCAACTCCCGGACCTTCCAAGTGTGTGTGTGTGTGTTTGTGTGTGTGTGTGTGTGTGTGTGTGTGTGTGTGTGTGTGTGTGTGTGTGTGTGTGTTTCCAGCTGCCTGGGGACACAGTAATGCTTTTAGATGCCTCACAACACATACATTCCCTATCGGCGTCTTTGCCTTTGCGGATTATGTCACCCACGTAGAAGTATGCATCTGGGAGTGCTGTGGTCAGTAATCTCGGTAGCGCGTTCTGTAAATGCGTAATGCTGTAGTGTGTTAAAGTAGTTAGGTGTATGTTCAACTCCCGGCCCTTCCAAGTGTGTGTGTGTGTGTGTGTGTGTTTCCAGCTGCCTGGGGACACAGTAATGCTTTTAGATGCCTCACAACACATACATTCCCTATCGGCGTCTTTGTCTTTGCGGATGATGTCACCCACCTAGAAGTATGCCTCTGGGAGTGCTGTGTTCAGTAATCTCGGTAGCGCATTCCGTAAATGCGTAATGCTGTAGTGTGATAAGGTAGTTAGGTGTATGTTCAACTCCCGGCCCTGCCAAGTGTGTGTGTGTGTGTGTGTGTGTGTGTGTGTTTCCAGCTTCCTGGGGACACAGTAATGCTTTTAGATGCCTCACAACACATACATTCCCTATCAGTGTCTTTGCCTTTGCGGATGATGTCACCCACCTAGAAGTATGCCTCTGGGAGTGCTGTGTTCAGTAATCTCAGTAGCGTGTTCTGTAAATGCGTAATGCTGTAGTGTGTTAAAGTAGTTAGGTGTATGTTCAACTCCCGGCCCTTCCAAGTGTGTGTGTGTGTGTGTGTGTGTGTGTGTGTGTGTGTGTGTGTGTGTGTGTGTGTGTGTGTGTGTGTGTGTGTGTTTCCAGCTGCCTAGGGACACAGTAATGCTTTTAGATGCCTCACAACATATACATTCCCTATCGGTGTCTTTGCCTTTGTGGATGATGTCACTCACCTAGAAGTATGCCTCTGGGAGTGCTGTGTTCAGTAATCTCGGTAGCGCATTCTGTAAATGCGTCATGCTGTAGTGTGATAGGGTAGTTAGGTGTAAGTTTGATTCCCAGGCCTGCCAGATGTGTGTGTGTGTGTGTGTGTGTGTGTGTGTGTGTGTGTGTGTGTGTGTGTGTGTGTGTGTGTGTGTGTGTGTGCATGCTTCCGTCTGCCTGGGGACTCAGGTTATGCTTTTAGACGCTTCGCAACACAGATATATCCTGCTGACGTCTTTGTCTTTGCAGATGTTGACACGCACCCAGTAGAATGCCTGTGTGTCTGCTGTGTTTAGTAATCTCGGTAGCGTGTTCTGTAAATGCGTCATGCTGTAGTGTGATAAGGTAGTAATGTGTAGGTCCGATTACCAGCCCTGCCACATGTGTGTGTGTGTGTATGTCTGTATCTCTCTCTCTCCCTATATATATATATATATATATATATATATATATATATATATATGTATATATAATCTACTTTCTGCCCATAACTCTGCTCTTGCATGGACAGCTGACTGTTTCATGTATCGCATATTTGCATAGCTTTCGCATACCAATGGGGTATGTTGCAAATCCCAACATTGTCCATGCAACGTCCGTGTTACGGGCGGTGTTACGCGCCCTTACAGGCGTTTGCTGTATATTTTGGCAGACATCTATCCTTGCTGTACTCTCACTGTACTCGTACACGCCGGAGGCTTCATGTATCATGGCCTAGTTTTGATGTGTGTGTCTCTATTTGTGCTGTATGCATGGCTGTGGGTATGTCCCACTATCATCATTTGTAAAGGTGACAGCCCTATAGGTACTTCATGTAGACTGCTGTGTCATTTGACATGTCAGCACATACCTGCGGACAGTACTGCATGTCCTACTGCGGCGCATTTCATACCTTCTGCGTTATCTTGCAGTCGATATTGCTGTTTCCTCAAACATGTATCTGTTTCTGTTCATACCACTCCACCTCCTAGAGCAAATTTCTGGACAAGGCCTTATCTGATAGTGGGACACATAGGGGCAGTATTGACATGTTGCTCTTACAAACGTAGATAGTTGACACAATAATAGGTTTTACATTAGTATGGCTTTTCTGTCGGATTTGGTGTCTTAATCACATGTTTGTCATTATTTCATGACTTCAGTTATCAGGAAAGTGCCAGAATGTTACTGTTGTTACGTGGAACACACCAAACATATGAGGCAGAACTCTGCACATTCTGCGTAAATCTGTACAGTTGCGGAGTATGTGTCTGATACAAAATATCAACTTTCTGACACCAATACACACACTGTATGGTGGCATCACAGGCCACATGCCATTACATTTATATTGCAGGACACACCCACCCAGACAGTTGTATTCCTCACACAGGCCATCAGCTGCTTATCCACACTAATTGGTCTATCATGTACCGTATGTGTGCGCTGGTATTTGCGCTTTCCGTCAGTGGCAGAGCTCACGTACGAGTATGGGGGACTGGACATTGTTAGGTGACACTGCATGACACCCTGAGGGACACATTACTTTTGTGTCTATTAACCTTCCACATTGACATTCACAGGGCATACGTTGTCATTCACATTTGTCGGAGTACATGCGTATGACTTGTACATGTTTTCTCATTTATCCTGATGTCTTTCTTCTCACCTGTCCACCTAGTATCACTAGTTCTGTACATGTATTATGGACAGGTTACCTTCATACCCCTAACCTGTACACATTATGGGTAAATGCCCTGACGTTTGACCTTTGCCCTTGTTACATTTGTCATAGTGATGTGCCTTTCTGGGAAATTGCTGGTAAGGCATTACGAACTGTGCGGTCAGATAATAGTGACTGACATTTCCATTACATGATTAGTAACACTCATAACATCCGTATTCATGGCTACGCCAGTATTCTCACAACGTTCTGACTTTGGGGTATATCTAATATAGTCCCTATTTGTATTTCATGTACTATGCCTTAGTGCAGCTGTGTTATTCTGACAGTTTGCCAGTTATGGGTACCATCTTGGTCGTACGCATGTCCATCCATGATAATCACCTACATGACACTGATATAGGGCCCTACATATTGCCAAAATGGTTTACGCAATATCCAGTGGATGGTTTGCCCCATTATTGAGAATATAGGCGTGTGCTATACCCACATCACTCCCACGGGGCGGGCCTACGAAATCTCTGCCAAACAACACATAGGCCCATTTCTGCATACCCATGATTCCCATACCTGACAACCCTCTACAGTACCCATTACACATGTTTAATGTATGCGGTACTGAAGTGTGGAGACACTTATATGCACTCCCCACTCTCCGGATATCAGTTCGTACGTCATACATTCTATCGACACATGTGTCATCACCCTTGCACCTGATACTGTTGCATGTACAGCTATTTCATATTTGCTGAGGTCACTTATTTTGCGTCAATGTCGGTTGACACTACGTATGGATCAATTTTTGGAGTCCTGCAATGGACACCTATCTGCATGTTTAAAGTGTAGAACTTGCTGGACTGTCACTTTCTGGCCAATGGTTTGGAATGCAGTGGTTTATTCACCTTTCGTGCATGTCTGTTTGTCTACCCATATTAGCTATAACATGGCCTATTTATGTACATATGTCATATCTACGGGACATAAGTCTGTTGTGTATACATATATACATGTACAATCCTCATTTCATAACTTGCTTTGGTTTATGTCTGTGGATTATGTGTATACACATATATCTATATCCATACCATACCTTTCCACTGTACAGATTGTCGCAGAGTGTACAGCTGGTTGCCTCTTTATCTTCGGTGTGTTTTACATAAACCTGTGTCTATCTGGAAATGTAGTGGCATTTCATTTGAGACTTACGGTGGGGAATTCTGGCAAGCAGTTCAGGTTATGACTGCATACCCTTCAGAGAATCCATGCTACTGACACACCCGTTATTCTATCCACTTTCTATGTTTGTTCTGGCACGTATCTGGGGTTTGTCCCTATTTGTACCGGTAGTTTGCATGCCTTTGTCCAGTTTCATACTTTAGAAGGTTAACAGGTTTGAGCCATGTATAACTAACGTGGGGGAAACAGCATTCATTTACTATGCTTTGAGCGGATCACACACGCACAGGCACACTTGCATTTCCTTATTGTGGGTTACGCACAGGCGCGCATACATATCCTTATTGTGGGTTACATATTTTTACTAAGTCTTTGTGCTTACGTGGGCTTTATTACTTGTGACAGTACCAGTATATTAGCTGTAATCCGGTTAACGGACGTATGCGAAACACACGTTCACCTTTACATATTTAACTGTCTGTACAGCACAGACGCATTCATTACACTTTCACATTATATGTGCTGTAGTCGTAGTTCAACCGGGACTGCATTCACGTTGGCCGGATGCTGTAACCACTATACGTTTGGTGTTCTGACTCATTTATATGCATACCCATAGTACATAGCTACATTAACATATGCCTCACTGCTTCACTTACGTCACAGGCATCCATTCTCCTGCTGGGAAAAATGCGGTACTAGATGTTACACATACCCTATTCCCTACTGCTCTGGACCCAAGCTGCATATTTAATCACTGCAGGGATATTCAGAACCCAAAGGCTTATAGTCCTGACACATACAGGTCTTTAATTGTCAGGGTGTTCATGTGGTGATCTGGGTTTAGGCTTGTCCGCCTGGTAAACGGAACTGCCCTGACCGTGTTCAAATGTCAGACAAAGCACATGGATAGGTTTTGTCCTTTTTAAACATTTAATCTGTGTTTACAGACACAGGTGTTTGGGCACCTGTCAGCAGCTTATGATGTTGGCAATACATAATATGGGTGGGGGTGGTTACAATTCATAATCCACGGTGAGTGGTGTTCCCATTCACATTTGACTATTATTTTGCACATGACTTAACTATGAATTAACTACAGGTATGCAGTAGTACAGTCAACATATGTGATGGTTTGTTACAATATAAATGTACGGACCTCTGTAATACTGGGGGTCTACCCCACATCCTTCACAACATTTCATGCTTATGTACATACTATTATTCTGTGAGCTTTTGAAGTTTGTGAGAGCAGTAATTACATCTGTCACTATTTGTCCACCCATCCTTTTAGGCTTTGTCCAGATTTTGTTGCTGTAATAGGTTGAGAGGTGGTGTCGGTATGTGATTGAGTTGACTATATACTGTCGATACTTCAGTGGGGAGTAGGGTTACCACTTGTTCCTCTTTGCGAGGGGAGGTCCCACTTTGGACAGTTGTGTCCTGCGACGACACCTAAGACATGGCAAATGTCCTGTGAATTTAAGACAATAATATATTTCTTATTTTCTTTACTAGTTGCATGATACAGGTATTTTGTATCTGGTACACATAACTATTATTTGGTATAGCATAAGCTATTCAAATGCTATGGAATAAGCTTTTATCTTGGCATACATGTGTAATTCTGTCCTTTGCACTGGCCGGGGGTATGTTTTATCCTGCAAATTCTCACATTTCTACAAGGGATGTCCCACCTTGGCCATCTGAACAGGTGGCAACCCTAGTGGGGTGACCTGCATGGTGGACAGCTGTTCCATCCTGCATAGTTATGTTTTGCATGTCTGTGTAGAAACTGAACAGTACCGTGACTACAGATACATGTTTTGTCCAGATGTGTACAGTACTGGACACCTTGGCGTGTAAACAACTCTGAGGTTTCAACAGGTTACTTATCCCACGTGGGATGTACACACATTTTGCCGAAACATGAACGCGCGGGCATTTGGATTTACGTAACTGTGATGGGATGTTTACAAACGTGGGATACATAATTGCAATCCTGACACTGCCTAGGACGATACTTCCTACTACATATGGGGAATACTCGCTATGTGTAGGTGTACGGCTGTGCAAGGCTGGTAGCTGGATTTGGTGGACATTCAGACATGGGTGCGGGTTATGTGCTATACAGGGGTTGTTGCGTATTGCATTTGCATGCATGGGTTCTGCTTTTGGATATCCCGGTTCCGCATATAGCATCCTATGTGTATGTGACGGTTACGTTCCTGTTCATGTGTATAGCACATTTTAATATACATATGTTTGTGTGTGTTTGGTATACAATTTGGACTGTCAGGTTTCTTTACGGTTGTTATATAGCCACAACTGCCTAGCTGTGTACTATCACTACCACTGTGGGACTGCTGGTGACCATGCCCATGGGGCTAGACGTGTGTATTGGCGGCGCGCTGACATGATGCGCTTCACTTTCACTGGGTATAACTTCTGACAGTGCAGTACATTACGGACACACGATTTTAAATATCATTTGTTCCATGGACGGAAACTCATATTGTGTTGCGTGCATTTCTGTTTGGTTCTCCATTTTATGTGGCCGGGAACTGTCTTGCATGCTGTGCATACGTTTCATTATCCACGGACACTGATAGGTGTGATTACTATTGCAGGCAGGCTATAATATTCAGCAGTTTAGGTTGCTCATCGCCAGCCGACACTGACATGCCTCCGGGCGCAGCTTAGTAATGCCCCATGCACTCGCGCACGTGTCCCATGCACGTGGATGTGGTAGCGGCGCACCTTCATTAATATGCATATGGCACTACTACACCATTTATATGCCGCACGGCCAGTGCAGGCCTTATACCGGCCTTGCGCCGAGCTTCATGAATCCGGGGGTATATCTAATTTCCATGTTTTAAATGCAGTTCTGCTGTGGCAATGTTTCAAATTTGCATGCAGTATCCCATGGGTTCCATTTCCAGCTGGTACAACAATATTTTAACATTGTGAAAGCTCCAACATCACAATATGTCACAATTCATCCTCTTTGTCATTCCAAACTGCAAGGATTAAAAGCCATGACAGTAAGCATTCCATTGCTGTACATTGGAACCTGTGTTAATAGGCTGATTCACAGATTCATAGATTAGTACTAGGCTAATTGTCCTTGGGGGCCATTTTAAGCCTAGCCAATTACCCCATGTGAGAATCAAACCCTGCACCTTGTGTTTCTAAGGTAAGAACCTTAAATATTCCGCCAACCTCCCACCCCATCAGCATCACACATGGCAAACATACCTCTCAACTGTACAGATTTTTGCAGAATGTCCAGATTTTCCTCATATGTTTGGTCTGTTTTTCATAAAATTGTGGTTTCTGGGCAAATTAGTAGCAACTCATTAAAGTTTGAATTTTAAAAAATAATGACAGACATTTAAGTTTCAGACTTCATACCCTTCAGAAAACTCATGCTAATTCAAAACCCATTATTCTATCAACTTTCTAAGTTTGTAAGAAAAAGATTTAAAATTTGTCCCTATTTTTGGGCCTTTGTCCCACGTTTATTCATGGCTTTGTCCAGATTTCTTGCTCTAAGAGGTTGAGAGGTATGCTGGCAAAGCTCAATGCCATGTTTCACACCTTTATTGCTATGTGATGTAAGCATTGCAAATCCGTCTGCCAAGGAATCCATCTGCTTTCAAATGCTAAATGCAGTTGACAAGATTGTGTGTCTTTATGAACAACCAGTTACCCACAAGATCTAAACTGGGTGCCAATTCAGACAGATTTTGTTAGCTTGACTTTTGCAAACATGGTTGGTGAGGGAGAAAATTGTGCTAAATTTAGAGCACAAAGATGAGGTGTTGAGGAGTCTAGGATATTTGTGGCACTCCTTGTGAAGCACTATAGCTGTAGGTTGCTATGGGGGGATTATACAGGGTCTCAATATAAGGCCGAGGCTTGGAATAACTTAGCTAAGGCTGTCTCCAGTGCAGTTTGCATTCTGCCCACTGGGGAACAATGTCATTACCACTATAGTGACCTTAAGAAGCGCAAGAACACCCTAAGGCAATGGGAGGCTGAATTTAGAACTGCAAAAACCACTCAGTTGTGTAAGTATACTTTCCCATAACCTGTCTATAATATGGCATAAATGATCTAGCCAGCCAACACAGTTGTTCATTATGCTTTCATATACATTTCTTTTCTTTTCACATTGTACAGCTGCAGAGGAAATAGCTGCAGATTGTGAGGTGCATCATCAGAGATTAACTCGCGTCAAAGAAGTACGAGGTAAGTACGACTGAGGTCCAAATTCAAGCCAGAAATTTCTTTTCATTCCCTCAATCACTAGCATCTTGATCAGGCATGCCTTCCCCAATAACTCTTGCTGCTTGCATTAAACAATGGGAACACCAGATTGAATGCCTGTGGGGTTCAATACCCAGAAACAGCAATTACTTTTTATTACTGTTAAAGTATTTATGAAATATTACCACCCAATAATATTTTAGGAATAATTCAGTTACTGTAATTCCAGCTATTACATTTGAATACATATAGCCTATCCATCATAGGGAAATAAAGGCTGCTCTTTGTTATTGCATAGCAGTGAGATTTGTTTATTTTGTTTATTTTATGACACAGTGATACTTTTTCATCATATATGTATGTGGTGAAGGTATACAATAGTGAATCATCATAGTTGTTTATGTATTGGCAAACATATATTGAAAAACATGGAATGTGACATGCCATGTATCTAATTATCTCTTTTTCATCTCCTCCTCCCTATCTGTTTTTTTGGGGGAAGTTATAACTTATTAATATTTTGCTGTTTGCATACCTTGTTGTTGAAAAATAAATCACCAAAAGCACAGAGAAGTAGACTGATCATGCGGCTTGGCCTGCCAGTGCAATACCTCCAGAGATGGCAGCACAGACACCCATCACTTCGGGTTCACAACCTATCAGCATTGCCTCCGCAAACTGTGCTCTACCTGCTCCAACTGGACCAGGTAAGTCTGCCGTGGCTACTGGTGCAGTGGTACCTTCTTGGAGCAGTAGTAGTGGAGGTGGTGATTTTCAAAGGCATAATAAGCAGGTTATTATCAGTGACTGGACCATAATCCTCTATATTATGATCAGTATACATTCTTATTTCCCCTAGCATCCAAAGAACACATCATTATATTAATTTCTTTCTTTCCAGCCTTTCATATCCTGCTAAGTGTAAAGCCCGGACACACTACAACAAAGAATCTGTACTTTCTTGCTTTAATATTGCTAGTGTATACAACAGTCACTGATAATACCTCCCCCACCTAACATTTAAGCAACCCCTGACCGTGAATCACTTTGAAAAATAATTATTTATTTATTTATGGATCTTTGTCGAATAGGAAAGTCTGAATGGGATAGATACCTTTTTTCAGTGGAGGGATGGCGAGAAAACTTCTAGCATTCACATGCATGGAAAATATACAGTAGATTTTAATTTTCCACATTGTATATAATATTTTCATTTTGGTTAGATATACATTTTTGCATACATAATTATCTGTAACAGATAATTAAGGCTAACCTTGCACCATACAATTTGTGACTATAGGAGAAAGAGAAAATAAGAGATAGTCTGTGCATTTGCATAACATAGTAGCAGACAGAAATACAAAGAAACATGAGGGATGACAAAGATTGACATTTGGGTTGAAATGAGGAAGCAGGGATACAATCAGGGAGAATGAAGATTAAGTAGAAAAAGGTATTTGTTAAAATATATTTAGTTAAATGTTTACAGTAGTAGATAGAAGGGAAATGTAATAATCACTATATGGGAGTTTAGTGCATAACAGTTATAGTTTTGTCAGAGGTATTGCACTTTGTATTTTCTTCTGCATGGGAATTATCCAGGTGTAGAGCAAGAGCAGAGCCTAGTGCCTTGCAGATTAGCAGACTTTTAAAGCATCTGTTGTTTTCTGTAACCTTTTACTCTAATGGGATGGAGTTCCACAGGTTTGAGACACGGTGACAATAGAGTTAAGTTTCCTGCAGAGTGTTTTTGAGTTACTTACAGTTAGGAGAGATTTATAGGTAGGTTCATAGGTAGGTACTAGGCTATTGGCCCTAGGCCCTATACAAGCCTAGCCAAAAAGGTACCCTGGCTTTTGCCACACCCAAGAAAATTATTTTCCTTTGCCCCTGTCAAGCAGAACCACAGAAGTGATCCCCGGGGTGAATTTCCTATTACCCATCCAATCATCAAGATTTTTCTTGAAGAGTGCTAATGAGGAGTACTGTTTGACATAGATAGGTAGTCTGTTCCAGAGTATGGGAAGTCTCTGGGACAGGAATCTATCCCTCCAGCATGTTCTGTTTATTGTGGTAACAAGGTTGAGGTCCCTACAGCATGTAGCTTGGAAGGATTGGGATTTCTTTAAGTGGAACATGTCCACCAGCTCTGGGTTTGACATAGCTTTGTATGTTAGGCAGAGATCACCTCTGAGTAGGTGATGTGCGACGGAGTAAAGCTGGAGTTTTTTGAGATGGTTTGCGTAAGGCGTCTGTTTGAGGCCAGTAATCCTCTTTGTGAGGTATTTTTGCAGCCTTTCCAGTTGTTGTAAATGTCTTGTGAGGTACATACCAAAAGGGGCGTTGTACTCTATAATGTGTCTAATGAGAAATGAATAGAGGGGAACAATGATCTCTTTTTTTCTGGATGAGAAACCTTTTGTGATGAGGTGTGCCACGTAGAAGGATTTCCTGACCACTGTGGCAATGTGATTATCAAAGGAGAGACTACTGTCCACCTGTGTCCCAAGGTCTCTTATCACACTTTCGGTGATAAGTAGACTACCGCCTATGTGGTAGTTCATGGGTACAGAGTTTTAACCAAAGGGGATGACAATGCACTTTTTGGCATTGAGCTTGAGACCATGTCTTTGACACCAGGCTTCTGTCTCAGTGAGGCCCTTTTGTAGGATGTCCACATCATTAGGAGTTTCGATTATGGCTCCTACTTTGCAGTCATCTGTGAATTTAGTTAGCCAAAGCCCTTCTGTGTTAGCCTGTACTTTAGAGAAGTAGATACCAAACAGGAGAGTACCCAGGACTGAACCCTGTGGTACTCCACTTGTCACTGGTCTGAAGTCTGATTTGGAGTCTGCTCCCTTCACAGTGTGGGTTCTATCAGTAATCCAGTTGGCAACCCATCTTGTGACCTAGGGATTTATACCTAGTTTAGTGAGTTTATCTATAATTCCAGAGTGGGGGATGGTGTTGAATGCCTTGGCGAGATCTAGATAGGCTGTGTGAGCCACCTTACCCTCGTCTATGGCTTTGGTGACTACTTCAAAGAAGTCTGTCAGATTTAGGAGACATTATCTGCCTTTTACAAACCCAAACTGTGTGGGGTCCAGAGTTTGGAGATCTCCAATGTCTTTGTTTATGAGTTCCATGATGATACGTTCCATGGCCTTGCAGACGAGGCTCGTCAGGCTAATGGGGCGGTAGTTCCCGGGATCTGTTGTGGCCCCCCCTTTGTGGAGTGGGATAACTGTCGCGGTGCGCCATTCAATGGGCACAAAGCCTGAGGTAAGGCTATGATTGAACATGGTACTTAGGTGGGGTGCCAGTTCATTCTGTAGTTCATGTAGAAGGCAGCCTGGGATGTTGTCAGGTCCCATGGATGCTGTGTTCTTGGCTTTGGAGAGTGGGGTTTTTACCTGTGCAGCTGTGATTACAGGAACGTTGCATTCTTCCGGTATAAAGATGGGCCCTTTTGGGGGTGAGAGGGGAGTAAAGTTAGCACTGAACCTATCGGCCAGGATGTTGGCAATATCAGTTGGTTCTGTATATTTAGTGTCATTGTGCTGTAACTCAGAGCAGATCTGAGTGCTGTCATTGAGATTTTTGACATAGCTATAGAATGCTTTGTGGTTGTCTTTAGAATCAGTGGTGATTTTGTTTTCATAACTAGCTTTGGAGGATTTTATGAGGGATCTCAGCTTCTTACTGAGGCTGACCAGGGAGTTCCTCCAATCGTGGGATTTTACTCTTTTTTGCAACAGTTTCTTTCTTCTGTTGTAGAGTTTGTTTATGGCAGAAGACCACCAGGTTGGCTTCCTTATTTTGGAGGATAGCATCTTGGTTCTGTTAAGGATAGCATGATCCATGCACTTGTGTAAGTGCTTATAAAGTGCATTTGTGTAGGATTCAGCAGTCATACCTCTATTGTCCATCTGCATGGATGTCGTGAAGTTTGCCACTTCTGTCTTAAGAAGCGTGTTGGCTTTGGAGACATTTTTTACAGTTGTTTTCCTAATGGGGGGTGAGAGCGGGATGTGGATGTCTAGGGTGATTACCTTGTGGTCAGATCTGACCAACAAGGAGCTGACCTCTGGTGTGGAACACCGGTCACCCATGTTGGTGATGACCAGGTCTAGGATATTGCTGCCCCTGGTGGGGGTGTGGATAAGTTGATCCAAGGCGTTGAAATTGATGATTTCCAGAAAACGTTGAGCAAAAGAGTTGGTACATGAGTAGTTTTCCCAGTTAATAGTGGGGTAGTTGAAATAACCCATTATTAGAGTGTTGGGTTGTACCTAAATATTTTCCAGTGTATCAAGAAAAGAGGAGTGGGAATCCTGGGGCATGGTGGGGGGTCTGTAGCAAGCTACAATCTAGATTGCGGTTTTGCCCAGAGTTAGTTGAACTTGGATATTTTGGATGCATTATGCTGAGCAACTAGCTTGGAGGTGTGGAGATCCATAATGAATATGGGCACACAGCCACCTTTAGTGTTTCGGTCCGGGTTTGTTGGCCGAAAGGTATGGTATGAATTATAGCCTGGTAATGCAGGGGTTCTCCCTGGAGCTTTGAACCAGGTCTCTGTCACTGCACAGATGTCAATGTTCTCCATTTTAAGTAGTGTCTCGAGTGAGTGCATTTTGAGGTTTAGACTTCTAGCATTGAGTAGTATACCCTCAGATTTTGTTTGCTTGCACCTGTTACGGTGGTGAATTTGTCATTTGAACCTTGCCTAAAAAGGCACTATAGGGGTGGCAAGAGCCTTTGCCAGTATCTGGAATCCCAATGGCGTCAGGTACAGGCAAAGCAGCGTGGTCTGTCGATCATGTCATCCCAGGCAGACAGATACTGGATTCCCTTAGAATGACACCAGAAGCTTAGATAATTTTTAAAGTCAATAATTTTGTCCTTGTACTGTGGTGTCATTCTGTGTGATGGCAGGATGCTACTCAGGGCTAGGGTCATATTACAGCTACAGTTCCTAGCTGTAGCCACTAAATGAAAGTTTTAAACAGATCAGGGAGCAGACTTGAAAATGCTTTTAACTGTAAACAGACAAAAATGCACAGAAAAGATCGGATAGAGCACTCACAAACAGAAAAGACAACTCTCAGTATGAAAAAGCAGTTTACAGTTAAGTAAAATTAAAACAGTATAAAATAGTATAAAACAGAACATAAATGCAGTGAAACAATAAAAAAAGCTTTATAACAGTGCAAAATGTAGTAGATCAACTGTATAGCACAATTATAAGTGTTTCAGAAGTGCAGTTCAGTGAAATAAGTGTAAGAAATAACTTATCCTGCTCTTGGAATCTTAAGGAATTTCCACTTATGCAAGGCAATCCAGAGCCTGACTGGACCTTAGTGTTCTGTTGTTGCTGTATGGTAGTACTGTGTTTTTTAGAGAGGGACAACTACTTGGCTTGTAGATACATTTGTGTGCACTAGTGAGTTGAAAGTAGATTAGCTGGTTTGGGAGTTTCTGTCCAAATTATGTCCTTTAGGACTGTGCAGTGGTTGGTTTTATGAGATGAATATGTGGTGACTCATGCTACTTTATTATAGCACGCATCAGTACTGGACATGATGGCATTGTTGAGATTGATGAAGATAGGTGATACATATAACAGAGATGGGAATAAGTAAGTTGTTGCTATGGATTTTCTTGTGGATACTGTAAAATATTCATTTGCTCTATATAAGGATCCTGTTTTTTGTGTATATTTTGATAGTTTGGAGAATATGTGGGCAATACTGGAGTTTGTCATCTATGAGTATGCCAAGCAGTTTGGCTTCTGTCATGGTTTCAATTTTTGTATTGTCAGAAAAGACAATATTGAAGTTGTATTTCTGAGTACTTAATTGTATTGATATAAAAAGCATCATTTTTTTTTTTACATTTGGAAGTATGACTACAGTGCCTAACCAACATTTGACAGATGAGAAAGACTCTTGGGTGATTTCCTGGAGGATTTGTAGTATTGGGGCAGAGCAGATGAGGGTTGCATCATCTGCATACTGAACTATAATATGGCAATAACCCATGGCTGGTTTGTGTGGTTTGGTCACAAGGGGGAAGCCCAGGTTACCAAACAAAGCCAACTGTGGGTATATCCAGCATTACCCGCACCCAGCTATGAGTTATTGTTATTATACAATGATATTATTTAAGAAAAAATAATCTTACTTTTCTAAAATAATGTCTTTGTATAACGGCGCCGTGATGTTCTTCTGCTTTCTTTCGGTACCTTGCTGCTTTATAAATGTACTGCCAATGAGCATGGAGCTTACGTTCCCACACTTACACAGTACATCAGTGCTTTGGAAAGGAAGCAATGGAGAAAGGAAGATTTCGGTTTGGGTTTTAGACTTTATACTTCTCGACCTCTTAGCTAAAGAAGACTGGAAAGTCATAGCTTATATTAATAGAAGAAAGTCTGGGCGAATGGACTTTTTTTCTATTGGTATATGCTCAGTTTTACGAGTACACTGGTTGGGCTTACCAATCAGTGAGCATGTTTTTGAATGTTAGTGACCAGCCACTGTATAATTGCTTTCTTCTATGTCGGCATGGAGTTTGTTAACAAATATATTAAATAGATGTTGCCCAAGTATTCATCCTTGTGGGACTCTGTGACTGGAAGGAAAGAGAAGAATTCTTGTTTACATTTTACTGTTTCTTGTCTATTTGTGAAATAGCTATGAAATGGTGAGAGATAACTGATTTAGACTTAAGGAAGAGATTTTTCCGAGAAGTTTTTTTTTTGTTAAACAAAAAACATCTTTATTGAATTATCACTTATGACAGAGGCAATCATACATTTATATAAATGAAAACAAACTATATTGACATATTTTCAGTTGCAGACATTATACATCACATATAATCTTCTATACAGTCATTGTCAGTCAAACATTACATAGTTCATTCAATTCCTGACTTCCCTTAAACCTCATTCCTCCTCCAAAATATTATTCTGAATGTATTGTTTCCACAATTCCCATTTTTTTCTATGCAATTTGCTCCTATCCTTTTCTAAAGATCCAACTTCCTGTTCTTTTATCTCTCTTACTATGTTCTCTACTTCTAATATAGTTGGTTTAGACTGTGATTTCCATTTTCTAGTAATTGCTTTTTTGGCAACCGCTAAAACTAAACTCAGCAAGGCGCTACTATGCCTAGGAAATTCAGATTTTGTATCACAGCTCAAAATATAATTTCCTTAGTTACACCAATTTGCCAGAGTAGCCTGCAGGAATTTTTTTAAGTCTGCCATCTCATTACACTCACAAAAATATGTTCTCCGTCACTTCTTCCTTCCCCATCACACCTCCAACATTTGCAATCTAATTACAGAAATTTTTTTGTCGAGAAGCTTTTGATAGGAAACTGTGTGAAAGGCCTTTGATAAATCCAAGAAGAGTGCTGATACTAGTTTTCAGTTATTTCTATTGTGGTTGATAACATTGATAAAGCTAATAAGAACAGTAATTATGAGATGACTGGGGCAGAAGCCATGTTGGGTCATGGAGATAAGGTTATTTTGGGTAAGGCATTTGAGGAGCTGGGAGCCCACACACAGAGTATCGTAGTGCATTCTCAAGACAAAGAATCAGTGAAGCTGCATTTAGAAGTAAGGTGACCTTATTAAGGTAATTTTACATAGATTAAACTACCACAAGCAAAGTACATTTGTGCCAAGGTTTCTGATGGTAAATAATATAGTAACAGGCAATAGTATTTTAGCCAGTATATTGAGATAAGCTGTCTTAACTAAGCTTGATTAAGTTAGAAGGCTGACTTTTACATAAGATGTTTTTTCTCTAAGGAATGTTACATGGAAAGTAACTCAAGTATATATATATATATATATATATATATATATATATATATATATATTAGCATACAATTATGTTACAGTTATTTACAATACAATTATTTATAACATACAGTTTACATCAGAAACATTTCCTAAACATTAATGAAATAAAGTGGAGTTTATGTTTTACAGCTCTTCCAACCAGTTTAACACAGAGAGCAAACTTCTAGCGTTTTTTCATTTATTTCTTTTTGTAAAACCATAGTTCAAAATTCTTAAACTACACCTGTTGAGATTAACGCTTTACCGTTTTCCTACTTATTTATTATATTCACTTTATTGCTGACATTCTTTAATCTCCCAACACCAGTCTCTGGTTCAAGTCCAAGGCAATCCTAATTCTACTTGTCAGCTCCTGGACTTCTTTCTTTCCCTAGATTTACAGACTGCTACTAGGCTAATGACCCAAGGAGTCTTTCTATGCCTAGCCAAGGTTTCCCAAAAGAATAATGATGCCTTACATACAAATAGGGCATTCAGGGCAGGCATTTATAAGCTACCTCTGTCCATAAGGGACATGGATGCCAGGCCCTGTGTACATTTTCTATTCCCCATCCACTTATCTAGGTTGCGCTTAAACTGGGTAATATACAAACTCACCTTCACATGGAAGGGAAGCCTGTTCCATATGAGGGGTAGTCTCTGGGACACATATCTGTCCCTCCAACATGTTCAGTTTATGTCAGAGACAAAATTCAGGTATCCAAACCTTTTATTTCTGGTACTCTTTGACTTATGAATATGTAGGAGATTCGTAAGTTTGTTGATGTCTTGTAAGCCAGGCATAGATCACCCCTCAACAATCTATAGGAGACTCAGTAGAGATAAAGGGCTTTAAGGTGCTCTGCATAAGGCAGGTTTGTTGCACCTTGTATTCTTTTTGTAAGGACCCTTTGAAGTCGCTCTAGTAGCTGCTTATGCCTGGTCAGGTACACACCAAAGGGAGCATTGTACTCTATGACTGGTCTGATAAGTGCAGAGTACAGTGGGATAATGACCTCTTTGGACCTAGATGCCATACCCTTACTTATAATTTGCACAACATAAATGGATTTCCTTACCACTGTGGCCATACTGTCTATGTGTGTACCTAGATCCCTGACCACTGGGTCATCTCTTAGGGGCATGTTATCAGCATGGTAATTAGTCGGGATGGTTGATTTCCCAAAGGGTACAATTATGCATTTCTTAGCATTGAGTGTAAGACCATGGCTTGGACACCATTTACTAGTCAGAGATAGAACTTCTTGAAGAATGCTAGTATCTTCAGGGGAGTTGATGATAACCCCAAGTTTGCAATCATCTGCAAACTTAGTCAGCCATAAAGCTTCAGCAGTTGCTTCCATTTTAGAGAAATAGCTATCAAAAAGGAGTGGGCCCAATACCAAGCCCCGGGGATTCTGCTAGTGACTGGTCTCTTGGTGGAGGTGACCTCACCTATTTTCACCTCCTGGGTCCTATCAGTGAGCCATTTGGCTATCCAGCAGGTGATAAAAGGGCTTATACCTAAATCAGTGATCTTTTCTATAATGCTTACGTGAGGTATTGTATCAAAAGCTTTGGCCAGGTCGAGGTAAGCTGTGTGTACAGTCTTACCTTCTTCCAGTGCTTTGGTGACTGTGTCAAAAAAATCCACCAGATTTAATAGGCATGGCCTTCCCTTAACAAAGGTGAACTGTGATGGGTCCAACGTTTGTAGGCTATCTATGTCTTCATTTATCATGTCCACAATGATTCTTTACATTGCTTTACACATGAGGCTGGTAAGACTTATGGTCTTTTAGTTACCTGAATCAGTGGTTGAACCTCCTTTGTGCAGGAGAATGACTGTAGCCATCTTTCATTCCTTGGGCACAAAATCTTACTGAAGGCTCCAGTTGAAAAGTGATTCAAGTGGACCAGAGAGGTTCATGTTTCAGGCTATTTATTAAACATCCTAAAATGTTATTGGTGTCCATTGATGCAGTGTTTTTGGCCTTGTAAAGTGTATTAATGACCTGTTCTCCAGTAATGGTTGGGGGATTGTGGTATGTGGTATTTCTTTTTGACTATTGTGGGGGACTGGAAGAAGAAATTTGAGCTGAACCTGATAGCAAAAAGGTTAGCAATGGCATCTGGTTCAGTGTGGGTGATGCCATTTACAATAAGTTCTGCACATTGCTGTGTATTTCCTCTGAGGTTACGAACATAGCTGTAGAAAGCTTTGTGGCTGTCCTTTGCATGAGAAGCTATTTTTTCTTTAAATGTATCCTTTGAAGTATTAATTAACCCTCTTAGCTGCCTGTCTAGATTGGTCAGGGGCCTTTTAGTATGTATGGCTTTGTTCCTCCTATGCTTGGCCAATATTTTTTCCCTTTTTTTTGTATAACCAATTGATTGTGTGATTCTTCCATGGTGGCTTGTCTTTTGAGTTTGTCTTATGTGTAATACAAATGGGCAAAGTTCAAGTCCATACAGCTATCAATATGACTGTACAGAGATTTTGTAAATAGCTCAGTATGTTTTATGGTGTTTACTAGGTTTGGGGGTGCTTGGAATTTAGCCAAGGTGTTGCTTAATAGAGATGGGTTAGTCTTGGAATATTTTGCTGGATCTCTGGATTTAATTTTTATTTCAAGTAATACTACCTTATGGTCAGATCTGATGAGCAAAGATATTACATTGGGTGAGGAACATCGGTCCCCCCATGTTTATAAGTACAAGGTCAAGGATGTTTGTACCACTGGTAGGACGATGTACCAACTGATCCAGGATGTTGGTATTAAAGTTTAGGAATCACTGAGCTTGTGGACTAGAAGTGGTGTAGAATTCTCAATCTGTAGAGCGGTAGTTGAGATCCCTCATGAATATCATATTGGGTTAAACAGTGAGGGACTCTAGTACATTGAGATTGGTAGTATGGGTTTCCCAGAACATGGAGAGGGACCTATATGTTGCAAGGATAGGGTATGGCACCCTGTTTATGGTGATTTGCACATGCATGAGTTCCAGTGGGTCATACACTTTAACTAGTCTGGATATGAGATTAGTCTTAATATAGACTGACACTCCTCCACCTTTAGTTCCCTCCTGTGCAGTAGCTGGTCTAAAGGTGTGAAAGGCATCATAACCTTGCATTGCTGTGTACTCTCAGAGACTTTAAACTATGTCGCCATTCCATTGGAACAAAGGGAAAGGTTTCGCTGACAAAGCTTCTCTCTGGGCTTTCTTATTGACAGAAGACTAATGAGCACATTACTCTTCATCTTGTTTTCTCACTCTTTGTTGGCTAAGCTGCTTAACTTCCTCTGTAGCCACTTCTGCTTCCCTTTATTAATTTCTTCCACAGTCCATTCTTCTTCTTCCAAAAATATCTTCAGTCCTCTGGAAAAAATATTTTGCAGACAGCAGGGTATAGCAATTTGAATCTCTTACCCATTTCTCAACATCCCCTGATTGCAGGGATAAACTTGCCTCACTTTCACCTGATATTGAGCAAGTAATAATTTTCCACAAATGATATGGTCTCCTCAGTTTTAATATGTTCCCCTTCTGACACAGTTTTGTAAGGAGTACCCTTTTCTATGGGTATGATCTTTACAAAGATAGGTCATGGTTGCTTTCAAATGACCAGATTTGGAGCACAATGTACCCTCACAGTTAACAAATGTTGCTTATTTTGTGCTATCATAAAGGTAATACAGTGTACTCCTTCCATTTTTATCCAGTAAAGCAAAACATCTCAGGGTTTCTTTGTGAGCTCTGTCTTTTAAATCTAGGTTTAGAAACATTTCTACTTGGGAAGCCTGATGTTCACACAGTCTTTCCTTCATTTCAGTCTCACGTCTGCAGTTTTATCTGCTGATCTGAATTGCTATAAATACCTGTTTTTATTTTACCAACCTTTGTTTTTTCTACTGTCCCAATTATTTTAAACAACTCTTGAGTGCATTTTTCCTATGAGTTACCAGAAATCATCTCCTGTACTCAAGGAACAATTTGCTGAACATTGACAAGTCTCTTCCCAACCAGATGTTTTTCCTTCTTCTTCTTCTCTGGTCAGTTTATCTTACTTTTTCCAATTTTCTTTTTTGCTGGTATTCTGGTAGTGCATCTACTTACTTGTAATTGAATTTTACCAAGTTGATCATTTTTACTGGTGTCTTTAACAACTTCTCAGTTTTCAAGCTGGGAGTGCTCTAATCAATATTTTCAAGTCAGGGACCATTTAGAATCCCCTCCTTCCCACTTTGTTTCCTGCCTTCTCCCTCCTGTTCCCTCACTGCCTTTGAGTGACTCCCATTCAAGGTCACTTCACTTGGCTGAGATCTGCACCATTTGGCTTTTACCTATGCTCAATTCACACTCCTCATCCATGGAATGTATTCCCTTACCTTCCTGCCTTCATTATGAGTTGTCCATAGACAGGGGCCTTCCTACCTCACCAAATTTGTTTTCCTTCCCATAATGTTTACTGGGTTTTCTTACTTTTGTATTTCCTATATCTTTCTTTCATTTAAATTATACACTGTTTAGGCAAATAGATTTTAGTAAGTTGCAGCTTAACCAAGAGCTGATGTTTCCAAAAGACATCCATTTCTCCCCTTCCATCTGCTCCCTCTTCCCAATATGTATGGATTTTTTCATCCATGCATGCTTTACATGGTCTGTAAAAACTTTTTCTCTTTTTTTGTTTGTGGTTCTTCTCTTATTTTGCCCGATTTTTTTTGTGTTATTGTCAATTTACACTTACCATCAGTGGTAGCTTAAAAATAAGGTGTTTTCCTTTCTTTGTATTCTCTGTTGTTATCTGTTCAGTATCTGTTGCCCTCTTTCCTCTCGACTGGATAAACATTTGAAAGGTTTGGCTGTATGCATATAAGCATATCAGCCCGCATATTTTTGCAGTGTACTATTCTATTCCTTTACTTGTTCATACCGTTTAGATTTGAATTGCATTCCTTCTTTTTTATTCCTGTTCTGGTTCATTCCATCCATTTGTCCCTCTTCCATGAATTATGCTGTCCTGAATGGATTTGTCAACTTTCTTGAGACTCTTTACTATCCAGAAATGGGTAAGCAAGTTCTCCAGTGTCTCAGACAAGTTGTCTCCTGATCTACTTCATGTTTTTCTCTTCCTCTTCCCTTACTTCTGAATCTTTCAGTTCCAGTCTGTCAATTGTATTGATTGACCTCTGAACCACATTCTTACACATCTTTCTCATTCAACTGTCTGTTCTATTTGCTCTGTCCTTCAAAGGGGTCTCTTTCTCTCTTACGTTCTGAACCACTGTTCTTCCATGTGACTGCCTCTGTCTTCTCTTCATTTTGTGTTCTTGTTGAACTTTCACTTGGGTGTCTTTTCTTGGTTAGTACATGAATTTGCAATGTTCTGTGGAACATCTAAAACTCCTGCTCCTCAGTGATGTGCAAAGATTTATTTGTCTTTCCATTTTCAGTAGCGGGAGGGTTGAATTATTTTTTGTGTTGTAGACTCCACAGCTTCCAATCTGTCTCATCTCTGCACTAAATCTATATGCTTCCTCTTCTGTTTTGAGCTGAATTAACTCGCCCTTCCTGACTGCCATTAGTATGACAGAGCAGCTTAACCACACAGCAGTCCTTGTCTGTTAATCTCCTTTGACTATTTCTGGAGGTTGTTCAATTATATTAATAAACTGTACTTGCTGGAAAAAGTGTAATCCATAAACCTACTATGGACAAACAAAATAACTACACAGCAATCTCTTATTTTGAGAGTCTTTGTATTTTCTTTATGAGATATCATCAAAACACAGTTAGAAATACAAGACACATTTGGAGAAGAGACATAATAAAACATCTAACAACCAGTTTGAACCAATATAAAATTTCTGTACTTGGTATGAGTGCCTGAAATCATACAAGGTCCCAAAAGAGCTTGAGCTTGCAAAGTTTCCTAATACTGTTAATCTAAATGCTTTTTATATAGTGAACACTTTGCTTTTTAATTTTTTACAAACTTGGTCTTGAATTTACTGATATTTTGAAATGACACAGTGATAATGTCTTTGAAAACAAGGAATTAGAATCATTGGATACTGATATTCATAACTTTCACAGTATGTTGTGGTGCTAGAACTTGCAATAAAACAAGAAAGACCATGAAAGAAAAATCTAAAAAATTGGCTTGAGATAAAACGCTAATGAAACTGATACAGTATATTGTGATTCTTATGTTTAAAAATTAGAAACCAAACATCACAAGTAGGTAGAATTTAAACCAGCAAACTCCACTGTACAGGTCAGTACATTAATGCATACAGTGGTATTATTATACTATAGCATTGCCTAGCACTGAGAAGGCTAACCAGGAGTGTTTGTGTCTGTGTGCATGTTTGTATGTGTGTGCATGAGTGTGTGCTTATTTGTATCTATGTATATATATTTTATCTATCTATCTATCTATCTATCTATCTATCTATCTATCTATCTATCTATCTATCTATCTATCTATCTATCTATCTGTCTAGCTATAGCTGCTTTGTCAGTTTCAAACACTGGAAGAGTTGTGGGGAGGGCATGAGAGCCCCAATGGATACTAGAGGGTGTTTTGCTGACATGACACGCAGGCTTTACAGGCAAGAAACAGGAGACAAGTATAAAACCAGTTATACTTTATCCCTGCTAGACAGGGGTCCAGGAAGTAAATAGTGTGGGAAGAAATAGCCAGGGAATTATTATGGCTAGGCTTGTATAGGCCCTAGGGCTGATTGCCTAGTACCAACCTATGAACCTATGAACTCTGAGCTCAGCAGGGTTGATGTGTGCACTTACCTCTAATAATATAGTGATGTTTTGGGCAGAGTCCCCAGCATATTCAAATGGAAGATGTCTTAAGCAGAGTGAAAGAAAGGAAGGTTGGATAAAGGCTACTGTGCTTCTGGGGTTTACTTACCCTCTGTGGGAAGCTGTTGAGAGTCTTACCTATGGGGCTGTTACTTCTTCCACTATGATAGTGCTAAAGGGAAATAGCTCTCTGCCTTAGACATTTTGTGGCCATCTTTGAGAGACTGCTTGTATAGAACAGATTGCATAGGAATGAGGCCACTCTGAACTTTTATTTTCAACAAAGCTGTAAGTACTGTTTTATCTAGGACCATGGCCTAATGGTTAAGGTGTTTGCCTTACAAACACAAGGTACAGGGTTTGAATCTCACAGGGGATAATTGACTAGGCTTAAAATGGCTCACAAGGGCAGTTAGCCTACTGCTAAGCTATGAACCTATAATAATAATAATAAAGATAACCTTTCACCAAGTTGTTTGGTTTCTACTTGTTTGCCAATAATAGCATGTTATTGCTAATCTCCTTTGTAGATAAACTCATGCTTATTCTTGAAAAAATGATGATTATGAGTGTTTGTGCAACTACTAGTGAACTTAAATATGACATTTAATGGTAAACTACCTAGCAAGTACTTCAGTTTGTGCAGCAGAATTATGTGAGCATTATTCACTGTATGTGTTGAACTGGGGTGCATACCCTTCCTGTTTACTGGGAAAAAGTTTGGGAAAACACTGTTATGCTATAATACTATAAAATCTGCTAACTGTGCAGCTGAAAATTTGTGAACTGAAATCCTTTCCATGTCTGAAGTGCTGCTGTTTCATACTACCACTTGTATCTATGTGGACTGCAGCTGCCATGTTTGGCTATAACATGGAGGATGCTATAAAAGCCACAGTAAAGGTCATCACATATAGTGTAGATTATAAAAATGAAATATCTACACAGAAGTGTAGCTGGTTCCGTAGCATCTGGTGCTGATATCTGTACTGCCACCCTGCCTCCCCAGCATTTCAGGCATACAAAGAACTTAAATATCTGGAGCGTAGCTTTTTCTGTAAGCATTCTGCCTATTTTATTGCCTTTTACTTTATTTTATTTCTCTCTGTGTGCCATCTTGCATATATTTTATCTGCAGTTGCCTTGTTTTCTTTATTATTTAAGTAAATCTTACTTATTAAAATTTAAGTTCTTGTTGGTGCATTTATTTATTTAGTAAATTTATATACTATTATGTTTCTGAGTAGAGTGTAATTATTACCTACACTGTTGACTATCAAGTTGTACCGCACGCATTTTGCACTAGACTGCTTAAGGCCTACTACCAGTGAAAGACATATTAATGGGTATGATTTCATGTCTTTTAAAATGATAAGTGCTTTAGTCACGGACACACTAATGAGACTTCATCAGATCTGATGAAGTCTTGTTAGTGTGTCTGAGATGAAAGTGCTTATCATTTTGTAAATAAAGTCTTTTCCTCAACCTTTCTGGTTCCTGTTCATTCATTTTTGCAGATTGTTCTCCATATGAGTTTCGATGGTTTCATGTCTGGGTTAAATTTTAGAACAACCAGGTAATTTGTGGCATCTGGCTCTAAGTTCAGAGTGGTAACAGTACTACCATGTAAGGAAGAATGCTGTGGGGCACTGGATAATTCTGGCATCCTTCAATGGGAATTGCATATTTGTGAAAATAATAATGTGTGTGAAATACAATTACCATGGACAAAGGGACACTGAAAGACATTGTTTAACAGAGATAGGGTTGAAAAATGGGCCTGTAAGTTCTTGTCCAAAGGCTCCACTCTGGAAGTGGCCTGTGTGTAGTCCAGTCTGAGTGTGTATACTGTAAACCATAATCAGGTAAGTAGGGCATATTCCATTTTTGCTGTTGAGGCAAGATTGTTCTTTGCTATTTATTGAAACAGAATTGTGCACAATATCTTGCTGTTATGTCACTCTTGGTTGGTAGTGTTTGAATTTCACCACTGCTCAGCACTGTCACCCTTGGTTGGCAGTGGTGGGATTCAAACAAAACTGCTGTTAGCTATTCTGACCTCATTGGGTAGAAACCCACAATCTGGGTGTCACATTTAGTGGCAGTTGTGTCAGCCTAACATCACATTGGTGGCCAGTGGTGAGGATACTGGAATTGACTTTATTCAGCCTAAACAGCTTTGTTATCAAAGGTGCATGTTAGTGCTTTAGATATGAATGCAAAATATAATGCAGTTTGGTTGTGCTCTTATTGTTTAGTCATCTTAGTTTAAGAACACGGCAAACATGATCTCGTCTGATAACTGAGCTAAACTGCCAGTGGCACAGCTGGCAATTTATACCAAACAAGAGGAACCCAACAGGATAATGTCTACAGAGAGGAGATGGTGGCAGCCTTGCACACAATGCAAAATGGAGGGAGAGTACTGGAGGCAGACAAAGGACAGTTAGTTCCATGTTCCATCATAAGAGGAATTTCAAGATGAACAAAAATTGCAGAGAAAGCACTTGAAATGATGTGCATGGATCTCACAGCAGCTAAGTGAATGCAGCAACTGGAAACAGAGGGGGGAGGAAAAAAAACAATAGCAGCATGAAAAGAGATAATCATGCTATGCTAGTGACAAGTGAGTCACAGAGAGTAAAAAAGCACACCTAATAAGACCACATCAGTACAACACTTTTAACGTGATATAGGGAGGGGATGAGACGGTTTGTTTTCAGCACCATGTTAACCAAGAGCATTGCTGAGGTTTTAAACTCCCTTGCTCACAAGTAAAACAATGCATGCAGTTTCTAAACTCAGTGATGTTGATTGTGATACTAGAGCTGTATAGAAAGAAGTGTAGACCATGCGGGAGAAAGGCAGATGAAAGCATAACTAAGAATATTGCAGAAATCAGCACTTATTTGTTAGATGGATGAGTGGATATAAGGTCACCACATCTGAAATACTTGCAGATCTTATTGTTAGGGAACAAGCCATTACTACTATGCCTGAAGACATGACAATTTTGTTGGCAGACCGGGAGTGTAACACAGCTGAAGTGATGGAGTGGAAAGGCAATCTTTACTTACCAAGCAGATTGCTACTGCATGGAAGGGGGACCTATGGTGGGCAGCCAAAGCCATCCCCACATGTCTCACAGGGAAAAGGGGAAGCCCCAGACATAAACATAGTCAAACTTGCAGTGGTCATGCAGGAGTAGTACTTGCCTAGGCAGCCCACTCCAATTAGGGACTTTGGTGGGAAGCCTTTTTTTGATATCTTTGGCTAGAGTCTTTCTAGACTGGGAAGGGGGCAAGGTAGTAAGCAGAAGGCTGTGTCTGCAAACATTCCTACTGATGTCCAAATAGGGAATGACTTTGACAATGTAGTACCTTGTCTGCATGCTGTTATAAGCAGCCTGGCATGGAGGCAAACTCATTGAGAAGGCAGTGGGGATGTTAACCCAGCCAGAGACTCCACCAACATATGAGCCTTCTAATGTTAGTTCTTCAGAGGAGGAGCTTGTCAGTAACAGTGACCCAGGATCTGAGCCACAGTAGGGGAAAGGTACTGGCCTTACTTTGAAAGGTGATACCTCTAGGGGAGAGGGAAGTGACAATGGGCAGTCAGATCATAGAGCACCACTGGCAGACAGTACAAGGCTTCTTTTGGAAAGGGAGTTGGGTAGGGTCAGTAAGGAGACGTTGAGGCAGGGTTGGCTTTCAGACCCAACTTTACAGTACTTTAGGGAATAACCAAGCAGGATCTAGATACTCAGGGGGAGATGGAGACCATATACTGGAAAAAGTATTGTTGTAGAGGAATAGATCCTTGAAAGAAGCCTACTGGGTGTAGTAACAGAGCATTTGGTAGTACACAGGCCTACTGACTGGCACTTTTAGCCAATGCCTATAATATTCATTTTGGTAAATACTGATGGATGTAGGTGCCAACTTTATGACTTTATGTCAGACCAGCTGTCTTGTTTTGAAGAGATCTGGGTAAAGCAGCTAAACACTATGCCCTACAGTCTACATACAAATTGTTAGGTAGAGAGGGATAACTTTACACTGAAGATCATGTTGTGGGCATTTGCAGACCAGTTCAAGAGCAAATGAGACAAGTATCTGCCCCAACATTTCTTTGCATACAGGGGAGTGGCTCAGGAGTCCATAGTTTTTTTAGTCTTATGACTATTGTATGGATACAGGATAAGGAGGGCCTGGAACTGGTGATAAGTGGGAGAGTGAGAGTGATTCCCACAAGGATTCTGTTCAGGTGTATGTCTGAAACTTTAGGATTATGCTTACAGAGCTCATGAGGATGGCCCAGAAGTGGTTGCAGGTTACAAACTTGAAATCTCAAATGCACAAAATTTACAAGATCGAGCCCCATGTTTGAAACTTAGAAACATGAAAAAAACAAAAAAACACACAATACACCTGCTTTTGCAAGGGAGAAAAATACCCCTATACTCCCTACTGCTTATATGTTCCAAGTTTGAGATTGCACCACAGAGGGGAAAGGATCAATACACTGATCTCCATTGAGCTGCTATCCCGCACAACTCAATTTCTGGCAAAAAGGACCACTGTTCTGTTTCTTTTTGCCAGTTTGAGATTACAAAATTCAAGTATGTGGGCTCATTCTTGTACGTTTCATGCATTTGAGATTTTGAGTTTGTAACCTGGTACCCCAGGAGCACCTAGAAGAGATATTATAACAGCAAAATGTTTTGTAAGACAGGATAGCCATAGAGAGAATTCTGTAGGGAAACATATGATGGTATTTATTCCTGAGAGATGCAACAGGTTGGAGGCAGTGTGGGAGGGTCCTTTCACCACTGTGAAAAAGGTTAGTAATATCAGTTACATGACAGAGTTGCCAATCAAGAAGCCAAGGCACAAATTCTACCATTTTAACATGATAAAGCCCTAGCCATACAGAAAGTCCCTTGAACTTAGCATCTATAGTATATTGCATGAGAAGCCAGAGGGGAATCTGGAACCAGACCGCCTTGGTGATGCTTGGTCTGACATCTATGTGGATGGGGTGACCCACTCTCCACAATTAATCCCTAGGCAGATTTACAAAATACAAGCAGTACTGGAGGAATCTGGGGAGCTGTTAACTGATAGATCAGAGTGTACTCACCTATTGGAGCACCACATAGGCACAGGACACCAGCGACCCATCAGAATGAAAGAGTTAGTCAAACTCTGAAAGTGGAATTGAAAAGCATTTGTTGGAACTGGGAGTAATCCAGAAGTTTGACAGTCCCCAAGCCTCACAAGTGGTGTTGGTGCCAAAGAAAGGTAGCTGCACCCAATTATTTGAAGACTACAGGAAAATGAACAGTTATACAGAGTCAGATGCTGATCCCATGCCCAGGACAGATGAAGCCTTGGTGGGGCTGGGAATAGCTAAGTATTTTACTACTACTGACAAGGGTTGCTGACAAGCATGATTGACACCTGCAGCCATGGAAACATCAGAGATTTGACTCCTCTTGGCATGTATTAGTTTACAAATATGTGTTTTGTATGGCTAATGCTCCAACAACTTCTCATCCTAGGAGGAACAGGAGATTACACCCTTGCTTATATGTGTAGCATTGCCATCTGTAGCCAGTCCTGGCCAAAACATGTGCAACATATCTGGATATGTTGGGCAGACTGAAAATGGCTGGGCTGAGTATTAAGACTGACAAATGTCTGGTGGTTATGACAGAGTTGCATTTTCTGGGTCTCAGACTGTTTGGTGAAAAGATTGGGACACAACCTAAGAAGGCCAAGGCTTATCAGGTATGATTAACTGACACCATAGGTGTGGGCACTCTTAGCAACAGCATGAAACTATAGGAAATGTGTTTCCTAGTATAGTATGATAGATACTCTCCTTACAGACCTTACCATGAAACATAGATCAGATAAGTTTGTCTGGACACCAGCATGTGTCAGGCATTCCAAATCTAAAAAAGTCTAAGTGGAACCCCTGCTCTAGCCAACCCTGATTATAGGCAATAGTTCTTTGTACAGGTAGATATATCTATCTTTTGGGTGTGGCTGTACTTAATGAAATTGCCTCAGAGGAAGATAAATGCCCTATTGTATGCTTGAGCTACAGACTTCATCCCAGGGAGGAGTCTTATGCAGCCACAGAGAGAGAGAGAGAGAGAGAGAGAGAGTGAATGTGTCTAGGTATAGCCTAACGTTTGGAAAACAGCAACCCTAGCTGTATGGTATAAAGGTCACTGTGTTTACAAATCACAGCCATTTAAAATGGCTACCTAGAGGAAGTGGACAGAATAGAAAGCTTTGTAGATTAAATGTGTCCTTGCAGGCCTATGACACAACTATCCAGTATTGATAAGGTAGAGCCAATAGTAATGCAGACAGTTTATCTAAAAAATATATTGTGTAATGTACCAAAACACTGCACCCTTATCTCATGATTCATTTCTTGAGAGATGCCTGTAGAAGACTTGAGTGAGGTTCTTGAAGAAGAACTGTGAAGTCAGGTGTAATAGCAGGCTAAATGAAGCAGATAAAATGTAATGTATTTTTCTTTCTCTTCTCTTTTGCCCATTTGCAATGAAAGTGTTATTCTTATGGCTAGAGGAATGCGGATTTTGTCCTTTTGAATATAGAAGAATTGGAAATGTATTTTGAAGTGTGTTGGATCTCCAAACTAACTGTGTCCTCTTGTTAATGTAGCAAAGATGAAGTATGAGTAACTGTCTTGCTGCTGTCATGTAATTGCTATAAAGGGTTCTTCTTCTTTTTCTTTCGGCTGCTGCCATTAGGGGTTGCCACAGCAGATCAACTGTTTCCATTTCTTCCTGTCCTCTGCATCTTGCTCTGTCACACCAACCACCTGCATGTCCTCTCTCACCACATCCATAAACCTTATCTTAGGCCTTCCTCTTTTCCTGTTACCTGGCAGCTTCATCCTTAGCGTCTTTTTCCCAATATACTTTGCATCCCTCCTCAGCACATGTCCAAACCAACGTAATCTTGTCTCTCTGGCTTTGTCTCCAAACCTTCCAACCTGGGCTGACCCTCTAATATACTTATTCCTAATCCTGTCCATCCTCATCACACCCAGTGCAAATCATAACATCATCAACTCTGCTACGTCAAGCTCTGTCTCCTGCCTTTTTGTCAATGCCACTGTCTCCAACCCATATAACATAGCTGGTCTCACTACCCTCTTGTAACCCTTCCCTTTCACTCTTACTGGTACTCGTCTGTCACAAATCACTCCTGACACTCTTCTCCACCCACTCCATCCTGCCTGTACTCTCTTCTTCACCTCTCTTCCACACTCACCATTATGCTGAACTATTGATCCCAAGTACTTAAACTCATTCACCTTCGCCACCTCTACTCACTGCATCCTCACCATTCCTCTATCCTCCCTGTCATTCACACACATATATTCAGTCTTAGTCCTGCTGACCTTCATTCCTCTTCTCTCTAGAGCATATCTCCACCTCTCCAGGGTCTCCTCCACCTGTTCCCTACTCTCACTACAGATCACAATGTCATCTGCAAACATCATAGTCCACGGGGACTCCTGTCTGATCTCGTCTGTCAATCTGTCCATCACCATTGCAAATAAGAAAGGGCTCAGAGCTGATCCTTGATGTAATCCCACCTCCACCTTAAACACATCTGCCACTCCCACCGCAGACATCACCGCTGTCACACTATCCTCGTACATATCCTGTACCACTCTTACATACTTCTCTGACACTCCCAACTTCCTCATACAATACCACAACTCCTCTCTAGGCATGCTGTCATATGTTTTCTCTAAATCCACAAAGACACAATGCAACTCCTTCTGACCTTCTCTGTACTTCTCCATCAACACTCTCAGAGCAAACATCGCATCTGTAGTGCTCTTTCCTGGCATGAAACCATACTGCTGATCACTAATCATCACCTCCCTTCTTAACGTAGCTTCCACTACTCTTTCCCATAACTTCATGCTGTGACTGATCAGTTTAATCCCACTGTAGTTACTACAGCTCTGCACATCACCCTTATTCTTAAAAATCGGTACCAAAACACTTGTTCTCCATTCCTCAGGCATCCTCTCACTTTCCAAGATTTCTTTAAACAATCTAGTTAAAAACTCCACTGCCATTTCACCTAAACACCTCCATGCTTCCACAGGTATGTCATCTGGACCAACAGCCTTTCCATTCTTCATCTTCTTCATAGCTATCCTTACTTCCTCCTTGCTAATCCACTGCACTTCATGATTCACTATCCGCACATCATCCAACCTTCTCTCCCTCTCATTCTCTTCATTCATCAGCCCTTCAAAGTACTCTTTCCATCTTCTCAACACACTCTCCTTGCTTGTGAGTATGTTTCCCTCATTATCCTTTATCACCCTTACCTGCTGCACATCTTTACTAGCTCGGTCCCTCTGTCTAGCCAATCGGTACAGGTCCTTTTCTCCCTCCTTAGTGTCCACCCTTTTATACAACTCTTCATATGCCTTATCCTTAGCCTTTGCCACCTCTCTCTTTGCCATGCATCTCATCTCCTTATACTCTTGACTAATTTCTTCATCTCTTTGACAATCCCACTTCTTCACCAACCTCTTTCTCTGTATACTCTCCTGTACTTCTTCATTCCACCACCAGGTCTCCTTGTCCTCCTTCCTCTTTCCAGATGTCACACCAAGCACCTTTCTAGCTCTGCTGTAGTTACCCAGCTATTCGGTAACTCTTCACTGCCACCTAGTGCCTGTCTTAACTCTTCCCTGAACATCACCTCACAATTACCCTTTTTCAATTTCCACCATTTGATCCTTGGGGCAGCCCTAACGCTCATCCTCCTCTTCTTGATCACCAATGTCATCCTACAAACCACCATCCTATGCTGCCTAACTACACTTTCCCCTGCCACCACTTTACAGTCTCCAATCTCCTTCAGACTGGCCCTTCTACATAAGATATAATCCACCTGTGTGCATCTTCCTCCACTCTTGTATGTCACCCTATGCTCCTTCCTCTTGTTAAAATATGTATTCCTCACAGCCATGTCCATCCTTTTCGCAAAATCCACTACCATCTGACCTTCTGCATTCCTTTTCTTAACACCATACCTACCCATCACTTCCTCATCCCCTCTGTTCCCTTCACCAACATGCCCATTGAAATCTGCTCCAATCACCAGTCTCTCACCCTTGGGTACAGTCATCACCACTTCATCCAACTCACTCCAACATTTTTCTTTTTCATCCATCGCACACCCAACTTGTGGAGCATATGCACTAACAACATTCATCATTACACCATCAATTTCCAGTTTCATAAACATCACTCTATCCGACACTCTTTTCACCTCCAAAACACTCTTAGCATACTGTTCCTTCAGGATAATGCCTATGCCATTTCTCCTCCCATCCACACCATGATAAAACAATTTGAAACCACCTCCAATACACCTAGCCTTGCTCCCCTTCCATCTGGTCTCTTGCAGACACAATATACCAACCGTCCTTCGGTCCATCATATCAGCTAGCTCTCTCCCTATACCAGTCATACTGCCAACATTCAAAGTTCCGACCCTCACTATCACAGTCCTAGCCTTTACCTGCCTTCAGGCATGCCTTCCACCTCTTCTCCTCCTTCTGCCAACAGTAGCCCAATTTCCGCCAGCACCCTGTTGGCCAACAGTACTGGTGGTGGTCATTGTTAACCCGGGCCTCGACTGATCCAGTATGAATTTTTGTACTGTTTTCTGCATGTATAATTTGGCCAAATTTTACACCAAATGCCCTTCCTGATGCAACCCTCCCCATTGGGACCGGCACAAAGAAATGCACTGGCTTGTGCATCCCCAGTGGCTGGGTAATTGCTATAAAGGCTGATGGATTTAAAAGCTTGCATATTATTAAGAAACCATGCTGGGTTTAAAGGGAAGGAAAGATACCTGGATGTGTATTTGCAAGTCCATTACTTCTATTTTACGACAGTAGAAATGGTTTTTAATGCTTGTTTCCCTTCCAGTGTCAGAAACGTTATGTCATATGATGGTCACTGAGCGCTGGGGCAAAGACATTGTATATAAATGCAATTATGCAAGAAATGATAGATGTTGCTAACTTGTTTGTGGTAGAACCATCAGTGGATACTAATTATTAATTTATAATACTTAGGACTAGTTTATCTATAGTAAGCTCTAGCCAGAGAACTTGTGTATCTGGAGCTTAGGTTTTATTGTATACATTCTTTAGAGTTTGATTCCCCTTTACTTTATTTCTATGTGTATGCCAACTTACATATATTTTAATCTGCATTTGCTCTTTTTAGTATTTAAGTAACAGATTCTCAGCTAGAGCGTCTTCTGTGTGGAGACATGCGTGAATGGGCGTACCTTCGTTGAAGGTTGTGCGTCAGGGCCGGCAACTCAGCATGTAAAAATCTACTGCCAATCATTAGCGGACCGGAATTCCGCTGTGGCGACCCCTAACCGGGAAAAACCAAAAGACACAACAACAACACTTATTAACATTTAAGCTTCTGTGAATGACATTTATTCATTTATTATATTTATGCATTATTTGTCAAAGAAGAGGGTAATCATCATATATATTTTATAGTTTAACAAGCTGTGTTGCACACCTCTCCCACTAGACTGCTCAAGTCCTACTCTCAGTGAAGCAGATATTACTTAGTATTTTCATATCTGGCTTAATTTCAGAGCGATCCAGTAAATGAGGGTCTTTAGCCCTATAGTCAGGATGGTGGCAGTATACAGTTACAAAAAGAAAGCTGTGTGGATTTTGAGAATTCAGCCACCCTTCCCTGGGATTTGAGTGTATGAACATAATCATTCATGCAAAAGGCAATTACCATGGATAAAGGAGCACTAGAAGATACTGGTCCAAAGAGAGGACATTGAGACAGGGGTCTTGGGGTGTGCTTGGCCAAAGACTCACATCTGTAAGTGGCCTGTGTATAGTCCAGTCTGGGTGCGGTGGTTGGAAGTGCTTTGTGGATTACTTATTGAAACAGGCTTGTGTGCACATTCTTAGTAATATGTCACACTTAGTTGGCAGTGGTGGAATTCAAGCCACATTGGTGCCAGCCATCTTGACATCAGTGGGTGGCACTCTGTCTTCTGGGTTCCATATTTGGTGGCAGTGATTCCACTCCAGTGTCACAATGGCTATCAGTA
Organism: Protopterus annectens; assembly: GCF_019279795.1. NCBI lineage: Eukaryota > Metazoa > Chordata > Ceratodontiformes > Protopteridae > Protopterus > Protopterus annectens. The sequence continues at coordinate 1,000,991,888 of NC_056727.1, read as the reverse complement.
TATCTTCGTAATTACTGAATATGCAGCAAAATTTCCTGAGGCAGTACCCTTCTGATACAAAATTCATACTAAATAAACTAGCACTGCTTTTTATAAGGTAGGAATTTCCTGAGAAACTTGTTAACTGAGGTTCCCCATTCATGTGCCAAGTGATGCAGGAATGGTATCAATTATTTAAAGCAAAATGGCTAAGAACCATCTGGGCATCACCCTCAAAGATGGGCTAGTCGATCACTTTACTAAAGCTTTAAAATCTATTTTTACAAAAACCTATAGACAAGATTAGGAGAAACTGGGACCACCTGTCTTTCCTTTGACATAAGGGAGTCTCAGACATCAGCTGAATTCACAACAGTATGGCAGACATCCTCAAGGCTTTCTAGATTTAGTGAAAAGAAAACAGGAAGGAAGACAGCACCCAAGCATGCTAAAGCATTTTTCAGTCATGCAGGACAGGTTAGGAAATATCTGTGATATTCAACGGACTTTTAAGGCAATTTTGTATTGTGTGCATCAGTGTATTGCAATACTCACCCTCAGGCTTTACCCCCCATATCAAAGATGACAAGTCCGAGGGTAAATTTAAGGTACTCATCCAACCTTCCAGGTTCTGGTTGAAGTTTGATAATGTCTTGCACTTCTTAATATGTAGGGGGAGTTTATTCAAAAGAGAGAGGGGAGATACTGCATAATGAATCTATTTTTCCATCATGTTCTATTTATCTGCTGGTGAAGATTTAGGTATCTGGTTTTGGTGTTTGTTAATGTATTAGGGTTATGGTGATATAGGAGCTCAAGGACAAAAGAGTCTCTAATAACATAGTATGTGAGGCACAGATGACTTCTCAAGAGTCTATAAGTTACTGAGTTAAGGGATAGAACTTGTAGCCTCTTTTGGAAGCTTAGGGTCTTTAAGCCTGAAATCTTCTTAGCTATACCCCTGAGTCCCCTGAGTCTTCTCTAGCTGTTTGATATGTAGAGCGAGATATATCCTGAAAAGGGGAATCGATGCTGATCGTGGAAATAAGGGTAGAACTTAGCCATGCTTGTAAAGGCCCTAGGTTTCCTATGATCCTATAATTGGTTTAGCCAATACTGATTGTAAGAGAATGATGACTTCTTTAGATATGCACTATATACCCTTGGCTTTTAGTTGATCTAACTAGAAGGATTTTCTGACTTCAGTTGCGATATGATGTTTGAAGGAGAGAGTACTTCTAGGTTCTAAATTTAAACTACATTTTCATTTAGTAGTAGAGTATGCTGAGGGAATGGGTTGTTTGCAAATGAATTGATAATTTGAGCCACTTTTTGTACACATAATATTAACTAGGGTATGTTCTTTCTGAAGTGTACAGGTGTCAATGGCGGTCTAGTCAATAATACCCACTTTGCAGTCATCTGCAAACTTAGTTTACCAAAGATCCTGGTTGTCAGTTTGGACATTAGAGAAGTAAATGCCAAAACATGAGGTCCCAATACAGGAACCTGGAGAGCTGTTCTAGTTAACTTCAGACTTTCAGTTGAGGCACCTGGCACACAAAAAATGTAAGTTCTTTCTTATAGCCAGTTTGATATCCATCTTGCCATGAACCAAACAGACACCAGCATTTGTGAAAACAAAAATGTTATAAGTTAAGTGCTTTCTTCAATCAGTTACATAGACTTCATCAGAACTGTTGTCAAGTTACTTCCAGCAGCCTTTAAATTAAATCATGATTGATCACGATAAAAAAATCTCCAATCATTGGGCATTTTGCAAAGCTTCCCATCCAATCATCATACTGGTTTAAAAAACACATCCAAACACAGATTGCCTTTGCATACAGTATAAAACTAAATCAATTATAAATACACATGATAAATTGCACCATAAAATAAAACATTTCAAGCCACCACTATGACACATAAGACTTGCTATAATTTAGCTGTCTTAACTTTCAAAATGCTATTTAAAAAGACAGCTTCATTTAACCCTAGTGGTTTACATGTGTTAAGCCACACTTGCCAAAGTAGCTCTCGATATTTCAGGATACTTTCCCAAGGACCCTCTCAAGCTGATGGATAAAATTTTTAGTCCCTAATACCAAATAAGCAGCAGCAGCAAAGTGGATGATGCAGTAATATTTTCTAAGGACTGAGAAATCATCTCCCTAAAGTTCATGCTGTCTTAGATTTCCCAAATCAAGCTGGAGTAAGTGGTAACACAACTAAGTAGAAGTTAGGCAAGCACTAGCTATCTGCGCTGTGTTGTACACTGAAATATAGTGAAGCCATAAGCTAAAAAAGCTGAAGCAGTTCAGACCTGTCCCATACCAACTATTAAAAGACAGGTTCAAGCTTTAGTATATCTGGATAACTATTATCCCAAATGTATTCCTAATTTTGCTTGCAATACTTAACCCCTGACTGATCTGCACAAAGATAAGGCTCATTTAAAGTAGATGAAGCCTTTTAGCAACTGAAAAATATGTTTTCTGACTAATCTTAATAGTACTAGATTTTTCTAAACAATTTTTGATATAAATAAATGTCTTTAGCATAGATGCAGTCTTGCCTTAAGTTATAGATAGGGATGGGCATCTCACGTGTTATATCATTTACAGACTCACTAATCTTGTGACATATTACTTCACTATTGAATTGTAATGTCTTGCCATAACATGGCTCATTACCACCCTAAAATATTATTTTACAGAAAGAGAGTTTATATAAGTAACTCTCCACACCTTGTAGAGTAGTTGTTTAGACAGAAAATGTAACATAAAACTATCTTGGTGTTTTTTGACCCTCCAGACCTACAGTCACAAAATCCACTACCTTCCTCGCCACAATGGCTTAGATATGGGTGGTCAGTGTCAGGTCTATTTCCCATCCAGCAGGTTTGGAACCAGTAGTGCTCAGTGACCATGGTCATGTAACGTAGTTACTGCTGAGCTAGGATATAAGCCAGTGAAGCATACTGTTGATGAGCACAGTGAGAATGCTAGAAAAGTTAAAGTAGGTGGGCAAAGTGTTCCCATGGTGATTAATTGAAATCAGCTGCCTTTGTAAAAGCTATATTAGTCCAACTACACCTACTATGAAAACACCTGCTTGCTGTGGATTCTGATCTTTGTCAGCACTGTTAAATTTTGGATTACTACAGGTTGGAACCTCAAGAAGGTCTGTGGAAAGATTTTGTAGGAATAAGGTTTCTGTAACTCACGAATATTGTAGGAAAGACTTTGGTGGAATGTAATTTTTTTTTATTCCTCACATTTGGCAAGAAAACAATTTTTTGTTTTCCTTTGCAAATAAACCTGCTTAAAACTGAAAATTAACCAAAATCTGTTCCTTTTGTACTGTAACATACTAGTGTGTGTGTGTGTGTGTGTGTGTGTGTGTGTGTGTGTGTGTGTGTGTGTGTGTGTGTGTGTGTGTAAGTATGTCCATGCATAGGGGAGAGTTGTAATGCTTTTCACTATGTGTCTCACAGCAATGAGTTAAATATATTACTGTTATTGTTTATGAACTTGCGCTATATATTTATTTGTATTTGTTAACTGGCTATATGAACTTGTCCACAGACAGCTTTCAGCCACTACATGGGGTCCAAGACATAAACACAGTGAAAAACTGGATACATTTAAATACAAACACCAGGATACTCGGTCATTTGATTTGATGAGAATAAAAAGAATCTGAAGTGTTTTCAATCAATAAAGTAGATGTAATTGTTGTGTTTTGTGTGGTACATGTTGTCTGTGTGTGAATTCATACAGATGCATGCATGCGTAGACATTGTTAAACACTTATATAACTTATATTTTGGATGTAAGATACTTCCTCAACAACAGTTACATAACCTACAATGTATTTGAAACATTAAGCAGAGGAGCTATTTAACATCAAAAATATAAAAAAATGCATATAATGATAAAATTTCCAAGTGCAATAATGCAATCTAGGGTGGGCATTCCCAGAAAATAACAGAACTTCCAGTGGTATGAATTCCATCCTCCTGTGCTGTTAGACCTTATAGCATCCCAGGGTGGTCCATTATTTCTTTGTAATGCCCACCCTGCCAAACACTGCTGCTTGTCTGTAACATAAGCCAAAGCCATAAAAGAGTAAGAAATGCAGCAGGAAAATACATCAGTACAACAGAAATGTGTGCTTTAAAATGGATGTGAGACATTAAAATAGCAAACGTGGATAGGTGCTTTTGTTAGTGCTGAATGTGTTCTATCCATGTCAAGCAGATCATGCCAGTCAAATGTGATAAAACCTGAATCTGCAGCATTATTACAGTATCTACATTGAACAACTGTTCAGCCATAATTTAGGGCAGTAACTGAAATGTGCACGTGTTTGTAGAACAGAATACAAAAGTCAACACAATGTGTCGCTGCAGCAGCAACGTTAAGCATTGTTGTCTGTAACTGATTAAGCACCAAATGCCAGAGTAGTAAATAGTTTTAGAGAAAATAAATATGACCACATGTGCTTCTGTGCACATTATAATGCAATACAAGGAGAAACAAGAATATGCATTGTGAATTCAGCAACACAATATGTAGTGCTAAGAGAGTTCTATAATGTGCAAAATATTTGGTTATGCATAGCATGCCACTGTGCCATAAGTGGCTGCAGTAAGATACATTTATAGTGTGTCATACTATCTACCGCAGAATTTTCAAATGGCGTATAGCATTTGAAAATCCAAAGCTAGTGATGATGGGGGGTTACTGTTTCAGTGTGTATATATATATATATATATATATATATATATATATATATATATATATATATATACCAACTGTATCACACTGTCATAGAATACAATGTATTCATTCCAGGCATAGCTTTCAACCTCTCAGCTCAAGAAATCTGAAAAAAGCTTAAAATAATGGGGGGACAAAGACCCAAAAATAGGGACAAATTTTAAATATTGCTCTTATAAAGTTAGAAAATTGCTCAAATAACAGGATTTGTGTTAGCATGCATATTCTGAAGGATTGTGAAGTCTGAAACTCAAATATGTGCCATTATTTAGTGACTTCAATCTTCAATGATTTGCCAGCAAACCACAAATTTTCTTATAAACATGCTAAAAATATGAGGCAAAAATCTGGGCAGTTGAGAGTTATGGTTCCAGGATAAATCTGCAAACTGGCATGCACATGCACTGCCAAGACAGCATATATGCAGGTCACATGGTATGTGTGTGAGACACATACTGATGTTTATTACTGTGTGATAGACTGAAGTGCTGTCTTTTTATTTATGTTTTGTTGACTGAGTTAACCCTGCAGGGCTTGTGGCTTATTGCAGGGCTGTAATCATATTGTTATACTTTCATACTTTTCCTTAATATGTACAAAAATATAGCACACTGATAGCAAAGACTGTAAATATTCTCAGTACTTATTCATCCTAGCCAGAAGCACTACATAGCAGTTTTGACATGCATTAAATATTGTCCACAAACACAACATTGGGGATCAATATCACTGAATATATAATAAGTACGTTATTACGGGCAACAAAGCTATCACTATAGCATGGAACCATGCTGAAACAATACTAGTGCCATATGGAATTCTTTAAGTTGTTTTATAAAATATATACTAGGAAGGCTCTCTGAGACAAATGAAAGTAGCCAGACATACACCTTGTATGTTGTGATATAAAAATTTAAACTATTTTATGCAATGAGTTACACAAGGATTTAAATAAAACAAAAAATATGTCTCATTTTTTGTGGTTATGATTATATAATTTTTTAAACTTTCTGGTTGGCTAAACCTATTGTTATTACTATTTGTCATTTTATTGTTACTATTATTTGCTTTAGTCTGCACTTAGACGTTTTTGTGTTCAGTGATGAAAAGGCATACTGTCCGGAAACATGCCCTGTCAGGGATTGGGAAGGTTACATATGAGAGGGCAGGAGGACTACATACTAGAACTTGGCACACACTTTCAGAAATCCTTGCTACACCCATATTTATGACTGTTGGTGTCTGTGTGCTTTGACAGTATATACCTCCTGAAATGACTGCACATATATCAAAAGTCATGAACAAAAACAGATCAGATTTTAAGGACAAATGGATGGCAATTATTAACAATGCATTAGGCTGGTGCTACCAGCAAGTATTGTATAAAGTGTACTTTATTATGTATATATCTGGGTCACTGCAACATAGTGTGTTGCATAAAGCATAAAATAATTGCTGAAGGATGGCCGTAACAGGTTAGCAATTGTGCTCAGACAACTGACTGCTTAAATTGTTATGTATGCAATTTATTTAGAGTGTGTTACTGTCATATACTATTACTTAAATAATTATGCATGCCATCCATATATGTGTCTGTCTATATGCTAATCACGCAATAAGCTAAAAAAATTCAAAAAAGATAAATGGCTATAAAAGAGCTGCAAGTTTGCAGAACTAGTTGATTTACAGTTAACACAAATCCCTGTAAAATGATTTAGTAGTCAGCCACCAGTGGGCAGCAAATCACATGGAAGAGGAGCATGGTATAAATACACTGTATCAGACGACATTTTTGTATTTTATGAAATAGCATCTTTAATCACTCCATTACTCATAACTTGACTTGGGTCATTTAAACTACCTCTGTACTTACCAAGGTGTTAGTACTACAAAAAAGAGAGAAGGGTTAAAAAGAATCAATACATATTTGTTGTGTGAGAAAAGCTATGCTAATGTTATTCAACTAAACTACAGGAACAACCTAGCATGTTCAGACTGAATTTAATTTTATGGTTATTGATCAGTCAAGAAATCAAAAGGTACTGGAAACTTAGAATTACATTAGGACATATGGAAAATTTCCTAGCTTTGTAGAATGAAACCCAACCTCAATATGGTACTATATTTGAAGCAACAAACTGCCGTTGAGGTCACTTTCACTTACCTTTTTATGTACCATTGTTACTTAGTGTAGCATCATGCCTAAGACAATTAAGATGGTATATGTGTTAGTACTGTTAGTGACAATAAACTTTCTTTGAACTACACTTTGTATTTTTTCATTAACATTGTTCTTTTAGCTGCCCTGAGTTCACGTAGCTCAGCTATATTTTTAAGACAACTTCTAGAATTTTTTTTTGCCTATTAAGTAACAAGCACTGGTTTCACACTGCCATTTGTGTTTTTACTGAAGACATTAAATTTGTTAAATCATTTTAAAATGTTACAAGACACTCAGGTTTATTTGTAAATGGTTTTGGCACAGTTAAATGTTGTATCATATTCCCCGGGAGCCTTCTGAAAGTGATTCCGAGAGGAAACACTGGGCAGCAGTAGAGTTCCTCTACAGCTCCTTCCTAGCCTGTTAGCAGCCTACCAGTTGCAGTCTCTAGGGGGCAGCAGCAGCTGCTGCAACAAAAGTAAGCAAACCTACATCAGCTACCGAGAACTGAAAATGTTCTACCTACCCATGTGCTGGTGAGGTCACCTGATTTACAGAAATGTTATTTCCGAAATGCTTTCTCATTTTGAGTCACGGGAAAGTAGCTGACCTTATTTTTGTTCTGGCTTTCTGTTGCCTAACTATATTCTAGTAGTTTAAGCATGTGAACATTCTTTGCTACATATATGACATTGTTGAAGCAACATTACTGTCTTATGATATGTGTGATACCAGCACAGAATGTAGCTAAGACTGTCTAAGAATTTTGCATATCTACAGTACTGTCTCTTTTCTTGTGTTCCTGTTCAGGTACATGTCTTTACTTCAGATTCCCTCCCTCCGTTTTTTTTCACTGGTGTCTTTCATGGTTTTCCAGATATTTGCTAACTTATGTCAGTGGATTAGCTTAATGGAGTAAGTGTAAAAGTAAATAATTAAGTAACCTTCCATCACTTACACAGATGCATACCTACAGCAGTACCAACACCATCTGGGATATGTTCCCCTTTGGGATATGCCCCCCTTTATAGTGTCAGCAAATCAGACTTCATGTGTGTATGTGGCAAAATCCTGGTTTATAATGCCAAAAGATAGCAGATACTTATGAGACTATTGTTTTTTTTTTTTTTTGTGACAACCTGTAATTTACAAATAATACATTTGTTTTCAACAGAAAGGTCTTCACTTTTGGTTAGATAATTTCTGGAATGATTACTCCACATTATTACTTATACACCTCATTTCATCCTTATTAAAACTTTCCTGGCTATGATAGCTCTTCTGATTCTGAGATATTTTGGTTCTCACTCTGTAAGGGTATGGCATCTCCTGTTCCTGAATACTGTCCATCATCTGAAGTATCCCTAACCTTCAGCTTGCACTTCTGGGGTGCATAGTCTGACCTTTACCAAGGAGCAGTCATCTACAACTTTCTCTTGTCTCTTCTCACTCTGCTTCTCTTAGATAACCTTTGACCTTCAATACTCAGACCTATTTTAACAGTTTAGTTTTTAAAAAAAACTTGTGCAAAATAAGGGACTAGGCCACAATGTTAACTTGGAGTCATTTGACAAACATATGCTAGTGGTTGAAAAAGCTAATACAAAAATACGCTTAATATGAGTTTTTCCCTCTCCCTCAAAGTTGAATGACTTTGGAGTTGATAAGATTAATAAGATATAACCTATACCCTCAAACTAATAGGAAATGTGCAGGAAATGAGCACTGGTACAGGGCTACAACAGGTGATATTGGCACCTCACAGTGTTTGGTTCCCTGCTTCAGCTCTTTACTTGGGGGGGGGGCTTAAGTTCCCTATATATTTTTATGTTTGTCAATGGGCCTTCGTTTGTGCCACATATTCCAAAGATTTGCTAACAAGTTAAAAGTGATGTTAAATTGTGTGTGTGTGTGTGTGTGTGTGTGTGTGTGTGTGTGCACCTTGTGATGGACCGATATACTAAATGTGAAAAGTTCCTTCTGCTCATTGCTTGCCAGGATATTCTCTGGACCCATGAACCTGAACTATGTGAAAACAATTTAAATGGATGAATGGACACATAAAATAATACCACCTCCAAAATCATATCAGATTAATGTACAAACTTGCCCATCACTGGGTTGAAGTATGCAGAAATTATTATATTGTTGCTTCTGGAGGGCATCATTATCTAAGAGTTACAAGCAAATTGCTACAATTTACTCAAAAGTTATTAATGATTAGTATAATTTCATTCATAATTGGTGCTGAGTGATTGTCAAAATGCCCACATTGTCACGTGAAAATATCTGCAACTTTTCATCTTGTATAACCGGAAGCTATTCATATATTAAAAAAACAAAACAAAAAGCAGCCTTACTTCACAGTAGGTAGCAGAAATAATGTTCTCATTAGACATATTATGTTATAAAAATGCAAAACACGTTATGCAGGATGTTATTTAATCCTAACGCACAGATTTTGAGTAAATGCATGTGGGTAGACAGTCATTCATATCAGTATATCTTTTTCTTCACCTTTCCCCTTTAGTATGATTGACTGCATTATCAGTTTAGTGTGGGCGTCAGCCTGCAGATTTCTTTCTTTCTTTATTTCACATTTGTTGACGGGGAAAGTCTGACTAGGACAGAACCTATTTTCAGCGGAAACCTGAGGAGAAACGCTCCAGACGCATGTCTTTAGAAGATGACCTCCTTTGCATCTACAACGTTTTAAATAATACATTCTCCATTAATCTGCAGTTTTTCTAGAAATCAGAATATGAATCTTGATCTAGCTTGAGATAGTTTCATTCTTCCTCTTGTATCCTCATTGTATGTGGCAAGTCAGGGAATAAGAATCGGAGCAGATATTCCAGGGGAAGGATTTTGAGTTTTCTTTTAAGACGAGTATAAGATCTCATCATTCAGTGTTGTCAGAATAGCTACCATTTTGTTTTACTTATGGAGTACAGCCAGTTCATTGTTTCCTTTCTACCTTCTCTGTCTGTCGTGTGATTTTCATTGCCTTTTGTTTTTGCTGTACTCTAACTTACTCACAAAATGATATCCTGCTCTCCCCTTCCTTCTTGTAGACTGAGGTGAAATATTCAGTGAATAGCTCTTCTTTTCCATAACTTCTGCTGAGACTTCCCATCTCATCCTAGGCATATGGTTTCTTTTTGCTGGTTAGATAAGAAACCCTGGTTTACATTGTCTTGAATATATCTGAATGGGATAAAACAATGTTGATCCTTTGCAACATTTATATCTACTATTCAGTTTGCCAGAATACATGTCAGTTAGCTTTTCATATTACAATTGGTCTGCATGAAGATCACAGGGTCAGAGGCTTACCTGGTTTTAATATTTTAGAAATCCGAGCTTCTTTCCTTGAATGAATGGTCTTTGTTACTAATAAAGTAAGTAATACTGCATCGTTCTCCATGTCTTTAAATAATGTAAAATAAAGTTTGGCAAAGTGCTATGCTAACTACAGTGCACCTATTGTAAATCTGGAGCAGGTATTTTTGAAAATATCTATTTTTGCTACCTGTTCAGGGATCTGTCAGCCAAAACTTTACTTTAAAAATGCTATCTTTTGGTTGTCACCTCTATTTTTAGAGGACTGTACCATCTGATCAATAATGTTAGGGAACCATTCATGAAAAGAAGAATGGCCTCTCCTATTTGTAGTTATTATCTATGAAATGTGAGAGAAGCAACCATGAAACAAGATCCCCCCCTTCCTTGGAAAGAGGCTACAGTCACATGATTTGAACCACTGACTAAGAATTTATTATACACAGAGCCATTCACCTTAAGAGTATATGGTAAATGTGCACTGCTGCACAGGTTAACAATCAACACCTGCCATTCCCAAATAAAGTTTGCATTGCCTAGCTGCAGAGCTATGCAATTAGGCAATGCAAAGCTGTACAACTGTAGAGCAGAGTTATAATCAGTAGGTCCCCAGGAACTCATGCACCTTGTAACAAGCTTGGTGCCTTCCAATGCTATCTTACCAATAGTAAAAGAAACCCTGTTTGAGTTCATACACAGAAAAGTGCACACATAAACACTCACTCACTTACTCATTCATTCACAGGTTTACACACACACACACACACACACACACACACACACACACACACACACACACACACACACACACAGTCTTACAGAGACACACACACATACTCATACATGTGCACAGCTATACACAGAATAAATACACACATGCTCAGAAACAGGCACAAATGCAGAAGCTTACATACACAGACACATGCATTGATACACATAAACGTACACAGACATATGCATTGATACACATAAACACACACACACATGCGTGTGTACACACACGCACACACACACACTCACTTACTCATACACACAGGTACATACAGTGTTACACAGAGACACACACATGCATAGCTATACACAGAATAAGCACACACACTCAGACACAGACACTTACACACCCAGACACGTACGTGCATTGAACAAACTATATTTATGGAGAGCTTAATGATACCTTCTGAGTACCAACCTACCTTCCTTGTCTTTAAGGTAGTGTGGTGTCAGTGGTGTAACAGGTAACACAACCACCTTTTAATACAGAAGGTCGTGCGTTCTATTTCCACATGATGTAGATGGATTGCTGATACTGCAGCAGTGCAGCATAACGGCACTGCTGCACTCAGGAGTGTGTCATCCACTGCATAGGATGTTAAACCAAGTTCCCTTCTACTCAAGTTAGTGGTAGCTCAGGTAGATGTAAGATATTCCATACCACCTATCAAAAGGATTTACATAATTACAGAGGAATATATACATATTTCTATTTCTTACTATTTTTTTAATTTTTCTTATAAAATCCTCACTCTTCCATGACTGACCTCAATCCTCCTTCCAGTCATAACCTATTTTTTGCAATACATCTGCCAAAATCCATTTTCCATTAAACAAATCTTCAGTCAGTCTTTCATTCCAAATAACTCATATTACATAAAATAAATTCTTATCTGCAATAATTCCCATTCTCCAGTTTCACCTCACAATTTCTCATTTATTCTTTTTATTCCCTTTCCTATTTTAAAATATTCCCTTTCTTCCATCACCCCAGTCCATATTGCTAAAGGGCCTGTGAAACCTGTCAAAACTGTATCGCCATCTGCTACCCCAAGCCTTCTAACAAAATAATTAGTTTTGGATCCAAGTGTCCCCCTTCTATAAGTCCATATAAGTCCATTGACTTCTATTCCATACAGCTAACTTACCACTTTTTATCATTTCCTATATTTTTGTGTATCTTGTCCTTTCTTTTATGCCTTCCATGTATGAGTAAAGTAAGACTTTGCAGGTCATTACGGAGTGGTATTGTCTGCATACTGAATTATTTTGGATGGACTTTCAGCTATATGGAGCTTGTTGAAGAGAAGTGGTCCCAGTATTGATTCTTGTGGGACTTCTATGCTTACAGGGAGACTTTGAGATCACAGTAGAGTTGGTGGGACATGTACAGGTTTTCTAAGGTGTGTAGTAGTTTAAGGTGGGAGATACTATGTTAGAGGCTTTTGATATCATGATTTTAGCTCAACCACCAGTTCCATTTACAAAAGAGTTGATAAGCTGTGCAAGATATTTAAACCAGCAATCTGTCTGAAAAGCTTTGCTGTTTCACTGCTATAACATGACTTTGATATCTTCTTCTTGTAGTTCATCAGCTCCAAACTGCAAAGTAATGTTTTTTAACATCTTAGTTACTATCAGAAAAACAATTAATTTGTTCTACGGATAAATGTCTTTCTTTTGTCAAACAGTTCCAGAAATGACATCACCAGTCCCTCAGATTCAAATGTTAAGTAACAAAAAGTCTTTGTTCCTATATCTATAAAGTACTCAACTTCTTGAGCTTAAGAACATTTACCAAATTGTTCCATACATAATATCTATTATCGTCTCGTTTTGTCTTCTTTATTCTCACAGATGGCATTTTCATGTTTTTAAAAAACAACTTGATTTACAGTTTGTTGCTGCTCTCCTTTTTTAACCTGCTCTCACTGCTGCACAAGTTTTAACTGCCGAGTTCTCCACTGCCACAAAACCGGACTTCTCAGTTTCTTGCTACTTTCCTCTTTTACGTTCTGTCAATGATGCATACATTTTAACTGCTGTGTTTTCTGCTGCCACATCACCTGTTTCCTTCTCTACATTATCATACCCAGCACTTCCAAAAAAATTATCCAACATCTCACCCCATGAAACAGCAGACCTGTCACCAGGATTATCCTGAACAATTATTTTTAACAGGACAGCATCTTCCTTATGGCAGCTATGTTATCTGCTCCACTGCAATGGACTTACTTCATTTTCCATTGAGACAGATAAATGCTGCTCATTTTATCATCCACCACACAGGAATTTTTATCTGCATTCTGATTCTCCATATAATTTTTTTTCCAAATTCTCATTTCCACCACCAAACTCTCCTCCTCCATGCTGTTGCTTTTCCCTAGAAGTATGAATGCCACCTCAGGTCTACCCTGAAAAGAGGCCACTAGCATAGTGGGACTAACCTGGCCACAAAGAATGAATGAAATAATGCTGCTGCCAGCCAGACCAGTCTAGCATACGAAGGACACAGTTATAGTTTACCTTTACAACAAGATACCCATTAAATATTGATATTTCAGCAATAGCTTTAACAGTAACTGTTTGAAACAAGGAGGCAAACACTTGAATTTATACCAATTTGCCTGGGTTTGGGGTATATAAGGATCATGCCCTGACAATGACTCAGATGACATGATTTCAAATAGTGGCTCAGGCACTGGACAAGCCAGTCAAGGAAAAGATGGGGAGGAATGATAGTTCATAATCTGCTGATTCTTGCACAGTAATGGACATTGATCAGGAGGATGTGAGTGTGGTGATCCCAAGATTGTCATAGTAGCCCTTATGACCATATGTATGGAAGCATACACACCCACACACACACACACGGATGACAGTGTATTTCTGCAATAATGTGAGTGCTCACATCAGCCAGTATGTGTTAGGATTAGGGTTGTAGTAAACACCTTCATTGCTGTTATGCAACTGATGGCACAAAGCACCTCAGTGGGTTCCTAGATGATAGCCCCTCCGGTCAACATTCACCGGAGAGAAAAAATGACTGTTGGAAGAATGGGTCAGACTAATAGGGAAGCTGACAGTGAGTTGGCAAGGGAGAAATACATAGAAAAAAATGACAGCAATTCAATACGTATATCTTTAAGCTAACAAGCGGACCGGAGTTCCGCTGTGGCGACCCCTAACCGGGAAAAGCCGAAAGACACAAGCAAACTACCAGAAGCTAAAGATTTTCTTACTTTTTATTCGCCTCTGACTTGTAAGTCAAAACAGCAGTTGCATGGTTTTACAGGTAATAGAACTTCCAGCATAAGCTCTTTCTAACAATGTTATCCATAGCGCACAGCAGATCTGTCTCCTGGGTCATCCTGTTCAGTTATTTTTAACAGAACATTATCTGCAAGTCATAACTAAAATATTACTTGAAATCTCTCTCCTCTTAAAGAGCATCAGGCAATATTTCCTTATTTTCTCAAGCTGAATGTAAAGTTTCTTCTTTTTGTAGTTCTGTATTTATTTCTTTGCAAAAGTGCAAATATAGGTAATTCATTCTTTTGACTTTGAAGTAACATTTTGTGGAGCATTAAGCTTTAAGCACTGCAAATATATATATTTTTTTACTTTTGAGAATCCTGCTTTACTTTTTAGAGGTCTGCTTCATTTCTGCTGAAAATGATTATGTACAGTACACATTTTGTATGCTGCATGATTTACTAGAATTTTTCTGCTCATTCTTATATGAAACAAAACAATCAGTTTAACTAAACTTAACACAATAGTTCATGTTTTCCTGAACGAAAATTGCAAGCTTCACTCAGCCTGTCATACTTCTCTGAAAACAATTATATTTTCTGTATTTGAATCTCTTCTTAATATTTCCCCCACCCCTTTAATAGACCTCAGGAGAATTTTCACTGAGATGCCTCCAAAAATATTACGTTTGGGGTGCAGATGCATTTTAAGTTATGTTTCACTGACCATCAGCAGTTATATTACTGACACCACTCAAGCGCTGGACAGTCATGTTGTAAGACCACAATCTAAACTCCATCTGAGAAGCTTATCATTTTGCCCACTGGCTTTACGTTAACACTTTAAGGGATAAAAATCAGTAACTACTTTGACTTTTCTGCTATACAGGCATATTTTGACCACTTGCTTTACTTATTTATTTATGGTTTGTTGAGGAGGTTAATCCTACTATGTCAGATGCCTCTTTTTCAGGAGTTACCTATATACATACTGACTATGGGAAATTTGACCAGAGCACCAGAGAAGTTCCCATAGTCTTGTCAGTAGGGGTGCTGTTGAGCTATCCCATGAGATGATGGAAGAGAAATCAGTCACTGAGTCAGAAGGCAAGCACAGAAACATGCACAATGACGTAGCACTGAATGTCAAAAGGCCGTTGCAAATTAAAATCACTGACCTGGTAGAAGGTGGTTTTGAAGACTGTCTGGAAAAAAAAAGATTTTGAATGTAGGATAGTCAAGGTGGTTATGATCTGATGCAGTATACAGATGCCAAGGAAATGAATCTGAAGTGGAATTGTGTGTAAGGATGCTGATGACTCAGAAAGGAATGCAGTTACTCCACTTACCCTTAGGAATGATAACATTACCTAAAAATGAGAAGATCAGAAAGTGAGGGGGACCAGCAGTGATGCAACAGAAACTCAATAAAAGAGAAGTAGAGAAAAAATGCAAAAAGTATGTATGCCAGTTAAGAAGGACTGTGTCATAAACAGATGTGAGATATTAGGCAGATTTACAGGTCTATATCACTTAATCGAAATACATATTCATTGACTACATATTCATCTATTCATCGAACTCTAAACATTGAAATTCATTGCAGCAAATCTCTGACTTTTTCCAGAGTTAGAAACAACTTGTCCCCTAGCGCTCTGGAACACACACCACACTAAATCAAACCCACCCAAGTGGGAGGGCTTAGTCTTCCTCCAATGTGGGGGGCTGAGTCCCCCACCCCCTAACGGTGTGTATATATATATATATATATATATATATATATATACCAACTACGAGATCACAGTACAGTGGGGAAAAGGGCAAAGTTGTGGTGATAGCCAAGTGCTTCCTAACCCTGGGAAAAAGTCCAAGGTTCACTGAAATTTTGATGTTTAGAGTTAGATGAATGCATATTTCGAATGATATAGACCGCAGATTTACTACACTGTTGGGTTTTGTTGCTCCTGATGTTCACCTCCTGATATTTTAAGGTAATGAATGTTTTTGTGATGTAACTTTTGAGTACTTAATGTAAACATTTATGAGAGAGGTGGATTACAGACAGAACATGTTTCCTTGGAATAATTATGTAGTTATAAGAACAAATAAAATTAACAAAAAATAATGATTGTTCAGTTTTAATAAATACCATTACAGAAAGAGACATTAATTTTGTTCAGGTATTTGTAAAACTATATATTCTATTTCCAGATTTTTTTGATGAAAGAAGAATATAGGCTGGGGATTGAGAAATGTATGTAACATCACTGGAAATATGAAACCTATCCCATGTATTATTATTAATACTGATGGTATAAAACAGACTGTTAGATGCAATGGGCAACCACAATGTGTCATTATTGTAAAGAATCTTCTCACTTGATTAATGAATTGGTCAGATTCCAAAATACTTGCTCCAGGTGTAACTGACTTGCTCTCATGTAAGGCCTATCTATAAGGCAGACTTTCACTGGAGTTAAATCAGTTAGACAGAAAACAAGTCTTTTGGAATCAGGGTGTGCTTACATCAGAGTATGTCACTTACACTGAGAGCAAGTTGTTTGGAATTGGGGTGTGCTTACACCAGAGTATGTCACTTACATCAAGAGCAAGTCTTTTGGAATTGGGCCCCATGTGATAAATGATGGTGTAACCAGTGCAGGCAAAAGGGTCAGATAGTAAGCAACTGTGACATGCCTGCATTAAAGATAGGAAAAATAGCATTGCTGGTTTAAGTTTACTAATTAAATTAAGACAGAATGTAAATGTAGAATAACATAATAAGGAACAAACAGACCAAAGGAAATTTGAGGAGATGGTATTAACTGATAAAAATGAGAATGAAGGGACAGGGTAGAAGAAGATTCTGGAAATATTGAGTGTAGGATAGTGGGATGAACAACAAAAAAAAATTGATACTCAACAAGAAAATTGATTGCTGTATCACAAACTGAGTAAGATGAAGAAGGTAGGATTAAAGGTTTGTTGCTGCGAGAAAGAGACATCAGAAAAGAAAACAAATTTGAAAGACACACTGACACAAAGAAAGGAAAAGGACAGTCTTTCATCGAATGTGAACAATATAAAATATAGGAAGGATATTTACAGTACTGTAGTGGTACAAGAATCTAAAATGGGATATCTTACATTTGTTAGATGTGAGACTTAACAGTGGGGGACGGAAGTGGTATGGAGTCCAGGAGTGAATGACAAGTGCTCAGGAACAGCGGTGATTGCAACAATATCAGAAGGTAAAGATTTTTGAGGTAGTAGCAGTCGTTTTGAAACCAGCACTGCGGTGGTGGTGCTGCGATAGCATTGTCGCCTCACAGTAAGACGTTGTCCTGTTCGATTCTCAGCTAGAGCTTCTTCTGTGTGGAGACATGTGTGAATGGGTGTACCTTCGTTGAAGGTTGTGCATCAGGGCCAGCAACTCGGCACGTAAAAATCTACTGCCAATCATTAGCAGACTGGAGTTCCGCTGTGGCGACCCCTAACCGGGAAAAGCCAAAAGACACAACAACAAAGTAGTGGTTTTGGAACCAGGTAGATTGATAGTATTAGACTGTGGAGTTAGAGATAGGATTTATTTTATTTTTATTTAATCTTTTTTAACTGGATAGGTGGGCTTGTCTAGGGACCCTTTCAGTCACAACGTGGGCCTTAATGGTAAGAGAAACAATGAACAAATTAAGCACACAAGAACATATAAGCAGCAGAGGAACATAAATGCAGCAACAAAATCTGGATAGCAAAGATACAAAAATGGAAAACATGCTAAAAATTACAGATGCAAAGTAGAAAAATTAATGCATACACATTTTATGTGACCAACTGTAATTCTCGATCATTGAAGTACAAAATCATATTTAGGCTGTAAGTTACATACAGCACATACCAAGTAAAGTGACAATAACTGCTCACTCATATTACTATGTATAACTATACAGAAGTGAAATGCAGAACTTTATCCAGCAGATAGCAGTTAATGTTGGCAGTCACCCTTCAGTCAGCCCAAGATTATAATAACATTAAAACAAGAGTGTCTGCCCACTAAACTGTATCTTTTTTAGCAGTTACATATTTTTTCTAGTAGAAGATGATCTCTGAAAGCCTGTTTGAAGGGCAGTAGTTTGTCTGTGATCTTGATATTTACAGGTGTTTCATTCCATATGACTGGTATTAACTTTGAGTATACTCTCTCACAAGTGGAAAGCCTGAAAGGAGGCATGTGTATCAGATAAGGTTAATAGTTATTTATGCCTGTACTACAGTGAAAGAGAAGTTAGCTGACTGAAGAAATAAAAAATATGTATGAATAAGTATGGTTCCTAGGTAGGTACTAGGCTATCGGCCCTGGGGCCTATATAAGCCTAGCCAAAAAGTTTCCCTGGCTTTCGTCACCCAAGAAAATTATTTTCCTGTGCCCCTGTCAAGCAGCGCCACAGAAGTGATCCCCAGGGTGAATTTTCTATTTCCCATCCAGTTGCCAAGATTTTTCTTAAAGAGGGCGAATGAGGATTCTGCTTGACATGAATGTGTAGTTTGTTCCAGAGTATGGGACGTCTCTGGGACAGGAATCTATCCCTCCAGCATGTTCTGTTTATTGTGGTGACAAGGTTGAGGTCCCTGGAGCATGTGGTTCGGAGAGATTGGGATTTCTTTAAGTGCAGCATGTCTAACAGCTCTGGGTCTGACATAACTTTGTATGTTAGGCAGAGATTGCCTCTGAATAGGCGATATGTGACAGAGTAGAGCTGGAGTTTTTTGAGAAGGTCTGCGTATGGTATCTGTTCGAGGCCGGTAATCCTCTTAGTGAG
The DNA here is from genome assembly GCF_019279795.1 of Protopterus annectens. Lineage (NCBI taxonomy): Eukaryota > Metazoa > Chordata > Ceratodontiformes > Protopteridae > Protopterus > Protopterus annectens. The sequence goes on along the minus strand of NC_056727.1, from coordinate 1,000,972,774 downwards.
CTATTTAAGTGGCCTTTCCACTTGTTGTAGGTGTCTTGTGAGATACATGCCAAATGGGACATTGTACTCTATAATGGGTCTGATGAGGGATGAGTAGAGAGGAACAAAGACCTCCTTTTTTCTAGAGGAGAACACTTTTTTGATGTGTGCCATGTAGAAGGATATCCTGATTACTGTGGCGATGTGGTTATCAAAGGAGAGACTACTGTCCACCTGTGTCTCGAGGTCTCTTATCACACTTTCAATGTTTAGTGAGCTACCGCCTATGTGGTAGTTCATGGGTAATGAGTTTTTCCCAAAGGGGATGACAATGCACTTTTTGGCATTGAGCTTGAGGCCATGACGTTGACACCAAGCATCTGTCTCTGTGAGGCCCTTTTGTAGAATGTCTACATCATTAGGTAATTCTATTATGGCTCCCAATTTGCAGTCATCTGTGAACTTTGTTAGCCAAAGACCTTCTGTTGGCCTGCACTTCAGAGAAGTAGATGCCGAACAGGAGAGGACCCAGGACCAAACCCTGTGGTACTCCACTCATCACTCATTTGAAGTCAGACTTGGAGTCGTCTACTTTTACTGTGTGGGTTCTGTCAGTGAGCCAGCTAGCCACCCATCTTGTGACATAGAGATTTGTGCCGGTTTAGTGAGTTTATCTATAATTTCAGAGTGGGGGATGGTATCAAAAGCTTGGGCAACGTCTAGCTAGACTGTGTGCACTACCTTGCCCTCGTCTATGGTTCTAGTGACTGCTTCAAAGAAGTTGTCAGGTTTTGTAGACATGATCTACCTTTTAGAAACTCAAACTGAGTTGGATCCAGGGTTTGGAGTTTACCTATGTCTTTTTTATAAGCTCCAAGATGATATGTTCCATGGCCTTGCAGACCAGGCTCGTTAGGCTAATGGGGCGGTAGTTTCCAGGGTCTGTGTTGGCACCCCATTTGTGGAATGGGATAACCGTCACTGTGCACCATATATCAGTTATAAAATGCAAAGCCTGCAACCTCTATATAAAGCACCATTCAATTGTATGAATGGTCATATGTCCCATTGCTGGAATATGCACATATTTTACCATCATGAACATCCTAATACATAAAATGCAGAAAAATATATTTAAAATCAAAACATTTTCATTTAGATCCATCCCCGGAAGAATCAAAATTTCAGAAAAAAATTCTGAGGTATTTTAATGTATCAAAATCACTCTTTATGGTTCTTATAAACGCTTAATACTTTTTCACATAATGGCCATCATGGGACCTGCCACATTAATGTGATCTTGTTTTACTGCTTTCATGTCTCCTTCCTAGAATCCATTTCATGTCCCCTTTATATAAGTCATACGAGACAAAAGGAAGTAATGTTTTCATCCCATCCCATTGATATATAATAGTACCAATTTGAGTGAAAGGCATCTTACATAACTCCTGTAGCTGGATTGCTTGCATTTTTTCCTAAATGACCATCGCATGTATTTATGTCACAGCTTATTTATAACAACTCGTAATGGTTATACAACTCCAGCCAAATGAAGCAGCTAAATTACCAGCTTTTGTAATCATTGCCAGACTATTGTCTTTTGAGCATTGACAGATCCTCCCCCATACTCTTCATAAGGTCTTAAAGCTATCAATACAATCCAGGAGCTGTTAATTAACTTTTCAGAGCACTAGTTCTTCTATTCAGCAGTATATACAGGAGGAAAAGGATTTTTTTTACCTTGAATGTTAGAGAAATGTGTTTGCTGTTTTTGCTCAAATGTATTTTTATGCACAATACAAAACTGGTGCAACCATCTGTTCTTGAACTTGTCTTGCTCTGAGATAGTTTGTTTTATGTGAGGCACAAATGCCTTCATACATTACATTTTCTCACTACTTTTGCATTTCTGCCTATTGATTTGTTACATTGCAGCATACACTTCATCAAAACCACAGTCCTTGAGCATGACAAATTAATAGTTTTATGTGTTGTCTATCAGATGAAAATACTATATTCTATAAAACTGTTGTAGTTACAGAAAAGAAAATCTCTTATAGGTGGGTCACTGTACAAAAAATATGGCCAACTACAAGGGTTGCCTCCTTTTTTAAATGCCTAAAGTAGGACATTCTTACAAAACCTGAGATATTGCAAGACAAAGTCATACCATCAACTAATGAAAAATAATTATTACCAAAAATAAAACCCATGTAATGTGTGATGTTTGTTGCTTATACTACCGTTTTATAATATTAAGGTGATTTAAATGTATCACAGTTTTCCTGTAACATTTGTTTACACAAAAGTCAGAAAATATACTTTCTTATAAAACATTAAGGCATTTGCCATTTTCATGTTTTTCCAAAAGGACAGAGCAATCCAAATCAGGACGGGCCTGCAGAAAGAAAGACATCAGTTAGTGCAGAGGACTAAGAGTCTGAATTATTAATGAGTTGCTACCTTTTCCAGGGGTACAGGGTTTGAATCTTTCTACCTTTTCTTGCCTAGAGCGTGATGTTAAGCAAATCACTTAACCATACAGTACTGTGGGACAATTTGGACTTTGGGCTAGGCTCCTTAATGGTCTCCTGGACTGCATGACTAGAAACTACATATGAACCTACAAGTGGTAACCATATTCACTATGTACACTGATACTGTTTCTCTTCCACTCTACCTCAAAGGCAGTGGAAAACAACATCACAATTTTGTACTTTTTTAAGTAACTGCTAGATGTATTGCTTATGTGAGATTTTAGACAGTACCTGACATGAAAAACTACAGATTTCCTTGTGTCTGTTGTATGTCATATGGATAAAGACAAATTCCTCTGCTAAAGAACATGAGAAGTCAAGCCTAAAAAAGTAGTTGTGTTCTCAAAGATAACAAAGTGAAATTTTTATAAAGTATAGGCATGTTTCTGGTAACCAAGACATACAGGAACCATAATGTAGGGAGAAAAAAATGAGGGTTGACTTAAACTACAGGAGCATATGGATTTTTCCTTTAATAGAGGGGCCATTAGCATTAATAGTTTATGATAAACTCATGTTGTTGACTTACAGAATAGCCAATGCCTGCCACTCCCAAATAAGCTTTACACTGACTAGCTGTAGAGGAGAGTTACAATCACAGGTGGATCAGGATCTCACCATTTACTCCCATCCCAGTGCCCTTCAGTGTTAACTTACCGACAATAAAGAAAATCATATCTAAAATTATTCCTGTACACATGTGCAAATGCAGGCATGCACACACAGACAGATACACACATGCGCGCACACACTCATACGCACACATACACACACACACTTACACACACACATACACAATGTTTTCCACTATTAATTAGTGGTATATCTCCAGTACCAACCACAACTTCATTGTCTTTATGCCAATGCTGCTAAACGCCACATTACTCTAGCACAATAAGAACACAATTACATTTTGGGCAGGATTCACGAAGGCTTGCATAGAGTGTAAGAGATGTGTAAGACTCCATGCAAGCCTCGTGATCCAGGAACAGCCCGAAACTCAGTGTAAGAGACCAGCTAAAATGTCTCTTACACGGACTGGGCGTGGATATGCTAAATACCTCACTTGCAGATGAAAGGCATGCAAATGAGGTAGGGTAGCGATCCACGAAGCAGAAAGCAGCCCGTGTAAGAGCCGTTTTAGCTGCAGAAATGTACTCAGTTGACAACTGAGTACGTTTCTGCAAAAATCACAATGGAGCCATGTCAGCTCCAAATAAAGGGTGCATATGTGTCAGGCAGCATGCCAATGGCCAAATATGTGGCCATTGGCAAGGTACCCCAATGCAAATATGAGAAATATATTTTTTTTTTTTTTCAGCGATCGCCGGTGTTTAAACGCAGAGCAGCCCCGCACAAATGAGCTGCGCTATATAAAACATAAAAATGTAGGTTATAAACCCACAAATGTGGGTTTTATGCAATACATGGATTTACAATGCAGGGACCAGCAGACCAAAAACAACATGGCCACCGTTTAGTGGTTGCTAAGGGGGGAAGCTGAGTCTAAGACATGTAACTAAGCATTAGTAGGCAATCTGATGCAAATGAGTGTTAGGATACTGAATTCCACTGTCACATAGCAAATGAGCACATTCTGAGTAGTGTAAGAGTTACATAAGGGGGAGGAACTGAGTAGGAGATAGGTGACATCAGAGGGTGGAATGGCAGAAAGAAATGCAGTTCATTGGAGGTCAGTGTTACATGACAGATGTCAGACACATATCATGGAAAGAGGAGTGCCACAACATAAGCATGGGAATGTCAAGAAATGGAAGATGTACACTGTTGCCTACACCATAGTTTCTTGATGGGCGAGCATGCGCACGTGTGCACGCCATGAAGCGCGAGTAGGACAGTGTGTGCATGTGTAAGGCAGACTGAGCATGTGGGAGTATGTTGGCAGACTTGTAACACTGTTTCCGCTGGTGTGCACGCGTTTTAACCTGAATAAGCAGATTCTGAACCGTGTAAGCTTGTGTGCAGGCGTGTAAGGCAGACTGAGCATGTGGGAGCCTGTTGGCAGACTTGTAACACTGTTTGCGCTGGTGTGCGTGTGTTTTAACCCGAATAAGTAGATTCTGAACTGTGTAAGCCTGTGTGCACGCATGTAAGCCACTGTGAGTGTGTTTCCGCTGGTATGCACGTTGTTCCCCCCTGAGGAAACAGAAAGGAAAAAGGAAGCAACGGAATTAGTAGGAAGCTAGCAGGGAAAACTGCTGGAGCTAGCAGGTGAAAACAATTAGAAGAAGGCAATTACACAGGCAGAACAGTAGCTCAGCCCAGCACTTAAAACTCTGCAAACAGCAGTGCAAGATGTTTCTCTCAAGAGACACTGCAAGACAGGAGTAAGCTTATTAGAAGTGAAAACTGAAAAAGCTGAACTCAGAGCAGAAATGCTAGGGGCTGCCATAGCTGTCATAAGGAGACATAGGTGACTTGCTGAGGGTGGTGACAATGCAGATGGTGCCAGACTACCCACAGTGAGGAGACGGAGAAGAGTGTACAGGCCCAGGGTCACCTACCATGGGTTATATGAGCTGGAGATAGTAGAGCGCTATAGAGTGGACAGAGACCTCCTGCAGCAAATTGTTGAGCTGTGTAGGCCATGCCTCACACACAGAACCAACAGAGGGGAACCCATCCCAGTGGAAACCAAGGTATGTGTTGGCCTAAGAATACTAGCAACAGGTACCTTCCAGAGACCAACTGGTGATATGATGGGGATATCACAGGCATCAGCCTCCAGGGTACTGCACCAGTTCCTGGATGCCATGTCAGCACATGTCAGTGATCATGTATATTTCCCCAATGCCCGTGAGGTATTGGCCAGCAATATGCGTCTCTTCCAGCAAATAGCGGAATACCCTGAGGTAGTGGGTGCAATAGACTGCACGCACATATGCATCAAAGCACCAGCCGGTGAGCGGGGTAGGGCCTACATTAACCGCAAGGGCTTACCCTCCATCAACTGCCAGGTCGTGTTTGATGCCCAGGGCATAATAATGAATGTGTGTGCTGGTTGCCCTGGGAGCTACCATGATTCCCATATCTGGCATTTGACGCAGCTGTACCAGACATTTGCCAGTGGGGACATCCCACATGGACACCTAGTAGGGGATGCAGGTTATGCACTGGAGCCGTGGCTGATGATACCCATCAGAAACGCACACACACCTGAACAGGAATGCCATAATGAGGCACACGCACAAACACGTAATGTAATAGAGCGTGTGTTTGGGCTGCTCAAGTCATGGTTCCAGTGTCTGGACACATCTGGTGGAGCCTTGCAGTACTCACCAACTACATGTACCCAAATTGTCATGGTATGTGCTATGCTACATAATATGATGTTGCAAAAACAGCTGCAGCAGGACCAGCATAGGGCCGGGCCAAACAGCCCCCCACCATTGCCAAGGCCATCACAGGCAGAGCGTGACTCGGAGGAGGAACAACCTCAGCCTGCCCCAGTAGGCAGAAGGAGGCATGCCCAGTATGCCCTGGCCTTGGCAAAGAGGCAACGCATAGCATATACACTGGCTCAGTAGGAACCCTGGGAATGATACCCCTCTCTGACATACTCATATAATAACAGGGATGCCTAAAATGACATAACCTGCTCACAAACATGTACAGGGAGTGTAGTATGTGCATCCAACAGAGGCAGCCCTGCAGCACCACCTGAGGCATGAATGCCATGTGTTAAGCAATGTAACACCATGTAGTATATGCACACTTGAGGACCCTGCCTAACATCCTACCCTCACCAAGCATGATGCCACAATATGACAATGAGATGATCAATTGCAATAATTGGCTGAAGTATTGCAGTTAGTCAAAGGGGATCCAATGTGTGCCAGCCTGGGATGACATGCTGAGCATGACATGATGCTCCACCTGCTAGGACTGGCGTACACCTATCAGTGCAGGTCGTATGGATACTGGCAAAGGCTGTTGTTACCCACAGAGTGCCCTGAATAGGTAAGGCTCAAAACACAAACCTACCTCCATAGGTATCACAAGGGATAAGAACCTAGATGTAATGCTACCCAATGCCAGAAGTCTAAACAGCAAGATGCATGCAGTCTAAACTCACCCAGTATGGAGAATGTTGATTTCTGTGCTGTAACAGAAAACTGGGTCAAGGCTCACAACAGCACCCTAACACTATCAGGTTACACCTCATACTGTGCTGTACAGCCTCAAAACATGGAACAAGCTACAAAAGGAGGGTGACTAGCAATAATTGTCAAGGATAACCACACCCCCATGTTGGTACCACAACAAGAAGCAGCATGGACTAGCCATGGTCAAGTAACAGTGGCTAAAACTGCCTCCCAGTTTATAGCCTGCTACAGACTACCGTCCCAACACCAGGAACTGCACCTGGCCTATGTTGGAATACATGAATATATCAATTCCTCCAAACCACATTATATTGGGTGACTGAAAATACCCAGACATAGACTGGGAGCATTATACTAGCTCCAACACTGTAGGACAAAAGTTCATAGAATCCATAAACCAAAATGCCCAGGAACAACGTACCACTCCCACAAGAGGGGTAAGCATACTGGATGTGATAATCAGCAACATGGGTACTGGATGGCAAGATGAGAAGTGTATCACTCACTGGTAAGACCAGACCATAGAGTAATCACACTGGATATACACATCCTGACCACAGTCCCTGGCCAGAAAACCACAGTGAAAAACATGTGTAAAGCAAACGTTGCACTCCTCCAAACTTATGTGGAATCCATTAAAGGCCCTGTGCAGGTGCAGGTGCAATATATGGGCCACACCTCAGAACCTGTTATACAGGCATTCCATGAACACTGCCAGGAATGCTTGGATTATGCAATCCTAAATTAAAACAAGACACAATGCCATACACGCAGGCAATTGGCATGGTGGACTCCAGCCATTTCCAAACCATGCAAGAGAATGAGGAAGCTACTACATGATAGAGCAAACATAAAAAGGAAAGTAATCACTGATCAGTAGTATGGCAATAAAATATGTCCACACATACAATCCACTAAGGCCAGCTACAACAAGTTGAATCTGTGAATCTTGAGGCAATGTTACACCTGCCCCAAGTACACAGACAACCCTCAACTCCCCCCAAGAAATACAAATATATGTGAGAGATGCAACCATTTATCCAACCTGGAGGCTGAGCTCCCTCAACTCAGTACTCCCAAAACTAGTCAGGAGGAGAAGGTAACCACACACACCACAAACCCAGTCCCACATAGACCTATCACAACTGCGAACCAAAGACATAAACACAGAAAAACATTCCCGGAGGCCCGAATTACAAACACACCACACCAACAGAGGCCTCCAAAGCAGACACCCAATCAAACAACCTCCAAACATAGCACATGCAACACATAGTACACAAAGCTGGTGTGCCAAACAGTCACAGGCCAGAAGGAGAAACAACATGCCTGATACAGTTGTAATAGGTGACTCCATAGTGAGACACGCTGCTGTCCCGCATACCAGACTGAACAAGGGAAAGGGTACAGTAAGCTGCCTGTAGGCTGCTACAATACACCACATAACACAAGTATGCAGGTCACCCCAAAGCAAGTAGAAATATGATGCAGTCATAGTCCATGCTGGTGTGAATGACCTGAGATGTACCTCCCTGGACTACATGAAAAGAGACATAGATGAGCTCTCCGATTATGTAGTCCAGGCCAGTATGACACTGACCGTTTGCAGCATCCTACCCTCACCAAGAATGATGCCACAGTACAAACACAGAATGATCAGCTTTAACAAGTGGCACAATTACTGGTGTCATTCCAAGGGGATCTAATGTCTGTCTGCTTGGGATGTCATGCTTGACAAGCCACGCTGCTGTTCCAGGGATGGCTTGCACCTATTACCCCTGGGCGTCTGGATATTGGATAAGGCTTTTGTCACCTCCATAGAGCCTTTCGTAGGCAAGGTTGAAAAGACTAACCCACCACCCTAGAAAACATAAGTGGAAAGAAACATAAGGGTAATGCTAACCAATGCCAGACGTGTAAACTTCAATATGCATGCTCCCGAGGCCCTCCCCCAGTATGGAGAACATCGATGTCTGTGCAGTGACAGAAACCTGCTGCAAGCCTCCTGACAGCACACCAGCACTACCAGGTTATACCACATATCATGTGTTATGGCCCCAAAACCTGGAACAAAACATAAAAGGAGGGTGAGTATCCATATTCAGCACAGACACCCATACGTCCAGGTAACTGACAATGCACAAGGCATTGGAGTCCACCCATGTGCAACTAACCGTAGGCAAGACTGCTGTACAGTCTGTAGCATGCTACAGACCACACTCACACACAGGAACCCCACCCAGCTGTCCTGAAGACACTGGACAGTATGAATGTCCCACCAAATACCAAAGAAGGTACTCACAAATTACCACATAGGTGGTAAACCATTATGTGTGGAAGGAGTAATCAGGGACCTAGGACATAAGTGGACAGTAACCTGTTATGTGACACTCACATTGCCAATGTGGCTAGGAAGACTGTCTATATTGGACACCGTATCATGAAAGGATTCACATCTACGTCAACAGAGGTCATTGTGCCCCTATACTGTTCTCTTATCAGACCCATAATCTAGTACAATGCCTCATTTGGGGTGTACCTTACCTGACACCTGCAGTAGTTAGAAAGACCTCAAAGGTACCTCACCAAGAGGATAAAGGGTCTCAAATATATGTCATATGCTGCCTGGCTGTAGACACCCCAGCTGAATGCAGTCACATACTGCCTACACAGAGGCATTGTATGTCTGTTGTACAAGGCCATGTCCAACACAGGAGTAATGGACATGCTCCACCCCAGAAAACTCAAAGCCATCAGAGCTGTGAGAGTGAGAGATGTCAACCTCAACACATAATGAAATAGGATGTGCTGGAGGGACAGATACATAACCCAGAGGCTCCCCACACCCTGGAACAGAATCCCACTCCATGTTAGGCAGAACCCCTCACTGACACTCTTCAACAGGAACCTTGCCAAGTGGATGGATGATCATAGATTTACACTGGGGGTTTTCACTGTGTCACGTCCAGACAGAGGCACAGCAAAGTAAATCATAAATGGCCATAATATTCACATAGCAAGGGGTGGCAAAAGCCACACACACTCTGGCTAGGCTTACAAATGCCCTAGGGTGGATAGCCTAGTATGAACCTATGAACCTATGAAGATACAAATTGTACAGGACACTAAGGATAATCCCAAGGCTTCCTCAACTGATGGTAGGAACCGTGTTGGGAATTCACAGATATGCTCTGAATCACACAAATATTACAAACAACATACCAAACACACACACACACACACACACACACACACACACACACACACACACACACACACACACACACACACACACATATTTCCAACATACATCCTGACAGGTGCAGTGCAAACCCCCCCCAGAATGCAAAATATCTATCCCAGCAGACTGCTGGCCCCCTGACATTGCAGATGCTGAGGTAACAGCCAGCATCTACAAAGCAAAACACACAGCAGCAATGGTATGAGATGGTGTCCTGGGCTGAGTCCAACATGGACTCCAAGAAGAATGGAATGCAAAATCACACTACTGCTCAATGTCAGCCTTACCACAGGATATGTACCCAAAGAGCAGTGTACAACAACAGTGGTCGTTCTCAACAAAGGTGTTGCCTGAATGGATACTGAAAACTACCACCCCAGAATCCCGAGAAGCTTGGTCTGCACAGCTATGGAAGGGATCAGCATGTACCGCAGACATAAAGATATTGGGGACCTACTGACACCGGACCCTACCCAGTGTGGCTTTCTTAAGTGCAGATCCTGCCCCTAAACATGTTTGACTCATTTGAAACAGTCATTAAGGTCATTGATGAGGGCAATGTGGTCCACACAGCATAGCTGGACCTTGCAAAGGCTTCCATGCAATACCCTATGTGTTCATTATAGATATGCTCACCAGCTTAAATATAAACCCCTATGTCAGTAGAGGGGTTGCAAACCAGACCAAGGACAGAACTGACATGGTCAGACATGCTGCAGCCATGTCAGACTACAAACCAGATATAACTGGCATCCCACAAGGCTTGGTCCTGGGACCTCCCTCGTTTGGTATATATGTCCCATAGGTACAGGCCAACATGGAAGGACTGTGTCTGAACATGTTTGCAGAGGACTACAAACTGCCCACCATATCTGACCCTCCAGCTGACACAAGCATCCCACAAAAGGGCCACATAGAAACAGACAACTGGTACCATAGCCATGTCAGCAAGCTAATTACAGAAAAGTGTATAGTCAACCCCCGTGGATATACAGTAAGTGCCCACCAATTACCACATAGGTGTTAACCCATTACGTACTTAACATGTAATGAGAGACCTGGGGACACAAGGTGATAGATATCCTGCATTGGACAAACATGTGGCTGTAGTGTTTACAGAAACATACCATATACCCACCTAATCATGAAGGTCATCAGATCTAGATAATGGGAGGTCATTGTGGCTCTGCAGTCATCCTTCATCAGCGTTACAATTGACTACAATAGCCCCTGTGGGATGTACCTCAGCAGACACCTCCATCAACTGTAAAGTCCCCAACAGTACCTCACCAGGAGTATCAAAGAGCTTAAACAGATGCCATGTGTTGCCTGATTAAACAAACTGCAGCTCCACACACTGCCATACTGCCCACCCAGAGGCAAGCTGTGCCTGATGTATAAAGCCATGTCCAAGCTGGAATCAATGAACATGCTGCACCTTGTACAATCTGAATGGCAGTGAGCTATGCACATGAGAGACCTGAACCCCAGCACTGACATACATAGGACAAGCTGTACTGCATGATCCATAACACAGAAGCCACCCCCACTCATGAGTAAACTCCCAGTACAGGTTATCCATAGAGTCACTCATCGATTCTCCTCAAGAGGAATCTTGATGAGTGGATGGGAGATGGTAGGTTTACCCTGGGTATCACTGTTATGTCACAGGTAGACGGAGGCACAGTATACTAACCATGACATATGTCATGGCAAACTCCACTTACAATGTGTGTCGAAGGACAAACATACTCTCTGACTAGCATTAGAAATGGCCTAGGGCACATCGCTAGTGTTTGCCAATGTACACCTATGTTGTGGAATACACTACCAATGTTGGACAAGCCTGGTTTAAGAAGTTCATATCTCAACATAATGCAACATGGTCAGATGTGCACAACTGGCCCCTAACCAGGCTGTTGTGCTCACTATGGAAATGTAAAGCAGTGATAGGACTAAAGCCCGGGATACTGTCCACCACAGTGAAAGTACTGAACCAGTACACTGTACGGTACTACAGTGTTAGGTCAGTATGAAAGGATGTTGACAACTGTATGCAAAGTATCCCATGCAAACCCTGGAGGCACAGTATAATCCCTGTTGTGTTCACACACAAAGCAGTTGGACAGTAACTACACAACATGACACACAACACACAACCATAAATGGGAGATATTTTTGAAGTTTACACTCATCCGCAAATGGGGTGGGCTGCAGAGTTCAACATATGGAAAGCTCACACTGGGCATGCTCGCACACTTTGATAAATGAGACATATGTCAGACAACATGCCATGGGAAGGCTGAATTGGGCATGCTCACACACTTAGGCCACATCTCAGTTTAGCAGTTGGCCACACATATCTGGTATTTGTACGTGTTATTCCAGGAACCAACCACATTACAGCAATCTGCCCAGTGCACACAGTGAAATTACTACAGAGACATACGTGATATATTGGATCCCTCCCATATGCAAACATCTTCCACAGATACACAAGTTGTTCATACAAACAGGGAATGCTATGGCAATAAAGACCTGCAAACAGTCTATCAGCAACAAATAATGTGCATCTGACAATTAAACATATGGGTGTAGAGGTCAACACTAGGCTGTTTGCCCTAGGGAATGACAGCTTAGCCAGAGTGTGCTTGGCGTCCGCCTCCCCAGTACAGTAGGCTACTGTGCTACTGTAAAGTAGGTCACATAAGGCACAGTGTGAGGCTAGTGTGCTGTGCCTCTGTCAAGAAGGGACACAGTGGAGATCCCAGGGTTTGAATTTGCTAAGCCACATCCATGTTGTTGGTGTGTGCTGGAATAGGGTTGCTGAGGACCTCTAACAGTAAGTGGGCATTAATAACAGACTGAGGGGAGCCTTAGCTGCATTGTCTGGACAATTTCACTGTCAACACTGTGTCGTGATGATTATGAGGGATGGAAGTGTCATGCCGGTACTGTTCAGAGATGTCCTCCCTCTGTGGGCTACTGCTCTGCAATGTATTAGCTCACTCTGTCTGTTGGACAGCTCATATATGGCTGGTGTACACCTGACAGGTGTCCTGTTGTGGAGCAGTCATGGGTATATTTGGGATAGCATGATCAATGCAAACCTTCCACATGCTCATAGAATGCAATTGTTAAGGATTATGCAGAGTGGCCTGTATACTCCCCCAGCATGGGTCCTTTGAAGTCTTCCACCCCAGTCTTCACAAGTGTAAAGTTTGCTTTTGATAAATACAATTTGTTTGCAGTGACAACCTTGCCTGGGGGTGGGGATGGGATATGGATGTCCAGGGAAAGGTGGGTATGGTCAGATATCAACAATGGTGGTCTACCTCTGGTGTGGAACAGTGAGTACCCATGTTGCAGATGGTCAGGTGCAATATGTATTCCCCCTTGTGGCTGTGGTGAGTGGTTCTGCCATAGCACATGGACTCACAAATTGTAGTGGCTGTAGGGTAATGTTGTAGAGGCCTGAGTAGTTCCCACACACAATATGCCTGTACCTGACGTTAACAACTGGAATGGTGTACGTGAAAACCTGCATATCTTGGCACTGTTCCTAGGGAAGCAAAGTGTGTGTGCTGGATGTGGGAGGGGTGGTCAGGACTGGTTATGTTGTGTGTTACAGGTCCTGTGGTCACGAAGCATGGTATAAAACATAACCTGCCAGTGCGATGTGCATATCTGACCCTGACGTAGGTGGCTGCAAATGCATATATATGCTATCCCCCACCTGACAGGTAGTACTAGATGTACATACCTCTGTAGAAATAATGATGTCAGCACCCTATAAATACTGCAGGTGCAGAACAGATGCCCAGTAATAAGAATAGCGTGCTCTGCTAATGCGTCTGTCTCGAGTGTCATAACATAGTTAGGTAGGGGTTTGAATCCTGAAAATGCTCAGTGTGTGTGGAAGGGGGTTAGTGTGTGTGCAAGTCTGTATGAAAAAAACATCACTTTTGGCAACTAGGAGAACACACTACAGGATGCACATTCCCCTTTCTAAACACTGATGATGTCAGCACCCTATAAGTACAGCAGGAGAAGGGAAACCTCCCAGTAATGCGAATAGCGTGCTCTGCTAATGCGTCCGTCTTGAGTGTCATGACATAGTTAGGTACGGGTTTGAATCTTGCAAATGGCAAGTGTGTGTGGGAGAGTGTGGAAGTAGTGTGTGTGCAATTACAAGTATGAGAGAACTGACCCTTTTGCCAACCAGTACAACACACCAGCTGCTGCATATTCCAGTCTCTACACAGAGATGATGTCAGCACCCTACAAGTACAGCGGAAGAGGGCAAATCTCCCAGTAATGCAAATAGCATGCTCTGTTACTGTGTCTCTCACTACTGTCATAGCACAGTTAATTATGGCTTTGGATTCCAGACATGCCATGTGTGTTTTTGTCACACAGAATGCCCATGTGTGTGGGTTGTTGTTCACAATAATGCATGACATCGATTAAACCAGTAATGGCAATGGACACAGATGATGTATGTGTGCCAAATACACATGTACCTGTGACCTTCAATAGTTACCATGTCTGACGCCTGCCACATATGAATACATGGTATTTGCACTGGATAACATTATGACTGTGGTCTTCTGTGCGGGTGCTGCATGTGGTATGTGTATATACAGTGTGAGATGTAGATGGTATCAACCTAGCAGCGAGGGATACACATCTGGTCTGGGGCATATAGTCTACATGTTGTTGATGAACAGGTGCTGCATGTTTTCACCTGTTGTGGGAGTGGTAACAAGTTGTTCCATAGCAATGCAGTGACTACATGCTAGGAACCTTTCAGCTAGGGTGTTGTAGCTACAGTAATTCATCAGCATTCAGTAATACGTCAGCATTCCTGGTGAGGGTATGATGCCATCCAAGGTCAGGGTCATACCAGCCTGTGCCACATGCTATGAGAGCCCTTCCATGTTCCCTATCATGTAGTCCAGGGAGGTACATCACAGGTCAGCCGTAGTGGCATGGACAATGACTGAGTCATATGTGTCCATGCCTCTGACTGACCTGTATGCTTGTGTTATGTGGTGGACCATAGTGCCCCATGGGCATATCACTGTGACCTTCACCTTGTCCAGCCTGGTGAGCGTGACCTCACTGTACCGGACAATAAAGGTACCTAACACAACTGTAGCAGGTGTGTTGTCTAGCCGTACAGGCTGTGACTGTTTGGCACACAGGATTTGTGTGCTATGTGTTATGTGTGCTGTGTTCTGGCATAACGTATGCCTGTGTGCCAGCTGCAGAGGTGTCTGCCGCTCAGGCAGGATGCTATTCTTAGGCTCCAAGAATGGCCCAGTGTGTTCACGTGCTTGTATTGCTGTCAGTGTCGGTCTACATCAGACTGGTATTGTAGTCACTGTAGTATTTCATGCCACCTGACAGGTTATGCCAGTACTGGGTTCAGAGTGCTTACTCCCCAGTTTGGCTATGTGGTTCCATCTCATACATGTGTTGTACGTCCATGTGTAGGGGAGTGGGTTGACTGTGTACATGTGGCAGCTGTGACATTGCCACATGACCCACATATTCCACAACTGTACCATAGAGGTGACTGACAACTGACCTTTGCACATGCTACCATAGTATTGTGATTGCCATGGTGATTAACAGCACATAGGGCCAATGGGGAACAAGGTACATAGGTTCATAGGTTCATACTAGGCTATCTGCCCTAGGGCATTTATAAACCTAGCCAGAATGTGTTTGGCTTTCGCCATCCATTGGAAATTTATCTTGCTATGCCCTTTTTCGAGGTTAGTATACTGTGCCTCTGTCTAACAGTGACACAGAAGTGATACCTGGGGTAAACCTATGATGTCTCATCCACTCATCAAGATTCCTCTTGAAGAGAGTCAATGAGGGACTCTGCCTAACCTGGACTGGGATTTTATTCCAGAGTGAAGGGAGCCTCTGGGTTATGAATCTGTCCCTCCTTCATGTCCTATTTATTTCAGTGCTGAGGTTCAAGTTTCTCGAGCATGTAGCTCGATGGGATTTGGATATTCTGAGGTGCAGCATGCCCATTAATTCCGGGTTTGACATGGCTTTATACGTTAGGCACAGATCGCCTCTGAACAGGCGGTATGCCACTGAGTAGAGCTGGAGTTTCTTTAACCGGTCAGCATATGGCATCTGTTTGAGCCCTTTGATCCTCTTGGTGAGGTACTTTTGGGTTCTTTCCAGTTGCTGCAGGTGTCTGGTAAGGTACATCCCAACAGGGGCATTGTACTCATTTATGGGCCTGATAAGGGATGAGTAAAGAGGCACGATGTCCTCCCCTGATCTAGATGTGAATCCCTTCATGATGACGTGGGCTATATAAAATGTTTTTCTAACCACTTTGGCCACGTGGTTGTCAAATGAGAGATTGCTATCAACTTGGGTCCCCAGGTCCCTAATTACTTATTCTGTACTTAATGGATTACCACCTATGTGGTACTTTGTGGGCACTTTGTTTTTGCCAAAGGGGATGACTATACACTTTTTGGCATTTAGCTTGAGGCCATGGCTCTGGCACAAGTTGTCTGTTTCTATGAGGCCCTTTTGGAGGATGCTTGTGTCGGCTGGAGAGTCGATTATGGTGGCCAGTTTAAGGTCATCTGTGAATTTGGTCAGCCACAGTCCTTCCGTGTTGGCCTGTACCTCCGAGAAATATATACCGAACAAGAGAGGTCCCAGGACTGAGCCTTGTGGGACACCACTTGTAACTGGTTTGGAGTCTGACATGGCTCCAGCAATTCTAATCATGTGGGTTTTGTCCTTGAGCCAGTGTGCAATCCATCTAGTGACATAGGGGTTTATATTTAAGCTGGTGAGCTTCTCTAGAATGCCCGAGTGGGGTATTGTATCGAAGGCTTTTGCGAGGTCCAGGTAGGCTATGTGGACCACCTTCCCCTCGTCAATGGCCTTGGTGACTGTTTCAAAGAAATCAACCAGGTTTGAGAGGCAGGATCTGCCCTTAACAAAGCCAAACTGGGTATGATCCAGTGTCTGTAGGTCCCCAATATCTTTATTTATGAGGTCCATGATGATCCTTTCCATAGCTTTGCAGACCAAGCTAGTCAGGCTTATGGGGCGATAGTGTCCAGGATCCGTTGAGGCACCACCTTTATGTAGAGGGACCACTGTTGCTGTACGCCACTCTTTGGCCACATATCCTGTAGTAAGGCTGGGATTGAACAGTAGTTTTATGTTTGGGTGTAGCTCTTCTTGGAGTTCATGTAGGACACAGCCCGGGACACTGTCTGGTCCCATTGATGCAGTGTTTTTTGCTTTGGAGAGGGCGGCTCTTACCTGAGCATCTGAGATATCAGGGGGGCAGAACTCTGCTGGGATAAATATTTGCCCTTTTGGTGTGGAGGGGGGGAGTTTGCGCTGAACCTGTCAGCTAGGATGTTGGCAATGTCTGTGGGTTCGGTGTTTCTTTTTACATTTTGGACTACCTCTGAGCATATCTGGGAATTACCACCCAGGTTCCTAACATAACTAAAGAAAGCCTTGTGATTATCCTTAGTGTCCTGTGCAATTTTCTCGAAGCTGGCCTTAGACAATCTTATGAGTGCCCGTAGTTTTTTGCTAATACTGATCAGTGATGCCTTCCCTTTTTGGGATTTTGCTGTAACATTTAGTAGCTTCCTCCTTCTATTGTATAGTTTGTTTATGGCTGGGGTCCACCAGACAGGACGTCTGCCTTTGGAGGATTGGGTCTTGGTTTTATTCGGGATCGCATGATCCATGCATTCCTGAAGGTGTCCATAGAATGCATTTATAGAGGAATCTGCAGTCTGGTCCATATTTTCCACAGGCCCGGGGGCTTTGAAGGTTTCCACCTCAGTTTTGAGGAGTGTGAATTTGCTTTAGAGAAGTTGTTCACTGTGGTTTTCTGGGCAGGGGATGGGGTCGGGATGTGAATATCCAGTGAGATTAGTTTATGGTCTGATCTTACCAGTGAGGGATACACTTCTGGTCTGGAGCATAGAGTCCCCATGTTGGTGATGATCAGGTCCAGTATGTTTTCCTCTCTTGTGGGAGTGGTAACAAGTTGTTCCATAGCATTTGAGTTCATAAATTCTAGGAATCTTTGGGCTAGGCTGTTGGAGCTAGAGTCATGCTCCCAGTCTATGTTTGGGTAGTTGACGTCGCCCAATATAATGGTGTTTGGAGAGACCTTCATATTTTCCACTGTTCTCAGGAAGGCCGAGTGCGGTTCTTGGGTTTGGGAGGGTGGTCTGTAGCAGGCTATAAACTGGAAGGCAGTTTTACCCATTGTTAGTTGCACATGGATAGTCTCTGATGCTTGGTGCTTTGCCACCAACCTGGAGGTGTGGGTATCTTTGATGAATATCAATACTCCCCCTCCTTTTGTGGTTCGGTCGAAGTTTTGAGGCTGAAAAGCATGGTATGAGGTATAACCTGGTAGTGCTGGGGTGCTCTCAGTAGCCCTGAACGAGGTATCTGTTACTCCACAGATATCGATGTTCTCCACTAAGGAGAGTTTCGAGTCCATGCATCTTGAAGTTTATACTTCTGGCGTTGAGTAGCATTACTCTTAGTTTATTATCCCTTGTGATACCTATGGAGGTGGGTTTGTCATTTGAGCCTTGCCTAACAAAGGCACTATGGGGGTAGCAAGAGCCTTTGCCAATATCCGAAAGCCCAGGGGTGACAGGTGCAAGCCGTCCCTAACGAAGTAGGTGGTTCAACAGAAGATGAGTATGTGAGGGTGTTGTGCCTGTGATTAGTTATCAGTGGCATATATGACTGCTCACGTGGACAAATGCCAGGTAAGTCATATGCAATGTGTCACAGGCAATGTACATGTGAACAGGACAAACAGTGACGTTCTGCCAAGTGAGACATGGACATACATATAGTAAGCTATGCAGATGTCACTAGGATTCCACAGAAGCTCTGTAACTATGCATTGCAGGTGGGATCAGTATTCCTGGGTAACTGCAAGCAAACATGCATGCAAACAAAGCTACAGTAAGCAGGGCTGCATGTAGTCCATTGTAATACAAACAAGCTGTACCACTTCCAGTAGGTAACACTGCAAATATGCAGGCACTATGTACATGGAAATACACAGGTCAGATGGCTAGGGTCCAGTCTCAGCGCACACAAGTGTACAGACCATGTACCGTCAGGATGTACAATAACTGGATGGAAACCCATGTGCTCATACCTGCAGTAATACACATGTCAAATAGACACTGAGCCTTCACTCAGTGGTTCCATACTTAGTAGGATGTATGCTACCTGGCCTGCCACCACAGTATCCCTGACATGTATGGGGACTCTCCCTCCTGTGACAGTTAGTTTTGTGTGTTGGGGCTGTCTAGCATGGTATGAGATGTGAGCTTGCAGTGCTATGGTGCTCCTGTGTGTCCTGTACCAGTCGTGTAGTACTGCACACATATCAACATCCTCAAACATCCGCATTGCAGAGTCCAGTGTGGGCAACATGCCACTTGCAGTTTACATGTCCATCATTGCGTATTAATACTTTCATTACCTTATCCCCCGTGCTACCTATGTATGTAGCCTTCTGTTGACATCCTTACCACCAGTATGCCAACATGTGCATATGATACACTATGGTACTTACCATGGGTGTAGACAACAGTACATGACAATCATACCCTTACTGCATCAGGCATGCTGTGATATACCCACAAGTATATCAGCACACAGTACTGTTAACAACATGATACTATTACTACACGTCTATGTAGTCACCCTGTGCATCAGCAACATGTTAACCTGTACCTGCACTGATGTTACAGATTGCAGGAGGTGGCACAGTTTCATCATATGCACAGGGTGTGAACTTGGTATGCCTGAGTCAGCCACCGATACCACCAATTGACATGTATGTGTATGTGTGTTGGTGAGGGACAGCAGTACAAGGTGGGGCAATGTTGATGCAGTGTGTGCATGTATGCGGTAGCCCTAGGTGTTGTCAATTCGCACGTGTGTATGGATGCACACAGTTCCACCTCATGGCTGCCATATACTGGTGTTTGTGGACAGCCACAGACTGTACCTGCCAGGTCATACAGATCAGTGTCTCTGGCCACAGACACGGTACCTGTGCCTTGCAGGGGTGCTATGGACCGTATCCGGTACCAACCCAGACTGGGTACTGTCATCAGAAGCAGGTGTTCATTGACTGGACACAGATCCCTGTCGGGCCTGGCCAGAGCCACGTGCACGTGGTCTCCTGGGGCGGTCTGATGACAGCACAGACCCAGCATTGCTGGGGCTGCTGCTCTCACTATGGGGGTGGCCACGGCCCTGTTGTCGTCCACGACGACTGCCAGCTGCTGCTGTTGCTGGCATACGCCCACGTCGACACCTCAACCATCCACCATCGCCCTGGATCATGGACATGTAGTTGTGGAACTGGTCTAATATGTCCCCACAATGTCTGTCTATGACTTCGGTGAAATTACGGATGGCAGCCGCAATGTCATGCATACTGTCAGTCATGGCTGTGTGACATGCTGTCAGCTCCCTCAGACCCTGTCTGGTGTACCGTTCCATATGTGACTGTGCCTGCATGACAGCCCAAAACATAGCTGAGGTTGTAAGACGTCTGTGGGCACGTCTGACAGGGGCAGTACGCCCACGGATGCTCCCACGAGAACCCCTGAACATCTGTCTGTGTGGTACCATCACATGGCTGCTGTGTGGGGAAGCATGTGCCACAGATACCGCATTACCCTGGTCAATGCCCACTGTATCCTGTCCATCACCTTGGGACATTGGTGACAAAGGGTGTATTGGCAGGATGACTGTGCGCATTGATGGGGTTGACAGCTGTGTACTGTCAATCGGCTGACCAATGACGGACCCTGGCATACCTTCCTGTGCCATTACACAGATGTCATCATTATCAGTACCCATGGCACCTGATTCAGGTTCCCTGCTGCATGACACCAGAGCAGCACCAGAACCTGTGGGAGGGAAACGGGAAACACAGTTTACAATGTCTACACAATATTACCAGTGATGCACACATCCACACATGCACATGTGCACACATGCACAGGTGCACACATGCACACATGCACACGTGCAGACATGCACAGGTGCACAGGTGCACACATGCACAGGTGCACACATGCACGCATGCACAGGTGCACACATGCACACGTGCACAGGTGCACACGTGCACACATGCACAGGTGCACACGTGCACACATGCACAGGTGCACACGTGCACACATGCACAGGTGCACACGTACACATGCACACAGTTGCACACAGTTGTACACTACTCAGTATGCGAGATATCAACACACAGACACAGACACACCTGCATGCATACACAGAGCACTACTTAGTGAGCCTAATATTACTATTACTATCAAGTCTATTAAAGGTATTGTTAATGCACACTCACCAGCATGGATAGGCTGCATTGCTGTTACACCGGAGGGACCTGCAGAAGTGAGGAAACTAATGTCAGTGGGCACAACTGTGCCATTGTTACTGAGTATGATACAGGTCAGTAGTACAACAGTCGCCTTTCACAGGTCAGCTGCTGATATTGAGGATATCACACTTGCACATTAAATACTATGATGACCGCTACAAACCAAGGACACACCTCACACATGCGTTAACTACCAGTGTACACAACAGTCAACTATACATATGGCATATTAACTGCACGCTCATAGTCTTGCTGCTGCGTGGCTCCAGCCACCATTATAATGCATGTCTGCTGCTGTTGTTGTTGTTGGCGGACTGGAGCCACTACACTCATGAGTAGTCCCTCCAGTCTGGTGAGTGGGGGATGTGTAGCCACCCCACCACCTGTGGTGACCTGTTGCCTGTGGATATCCGACACATGCTGATGGACATTTCTAATTAAATCACTGCAGTGATGTTGTACCTGCTCATATGTCCTATTATGCGTGCCTATGTCATTTACCCAACGGACCAGGTCTTGCCACAGTGCAGCCCTCTCCTGCTGATTCTGGCTGCTGCGGGAAAAGAGTATTGCATAATCCCGCACCAGGCTCTGGTGTATCTCCTCATCCTCAGCTGCGGAGTAAGCTGGATTTCGCGGGTGAGCCATGCTCCTGAAAAAGGAAATAACATGATATCAGCAATATATGTCAGCAGAATTTGGCACACATACTACACATGCTACTCGACTGTTATGATACGACATATCTCACATATATAGCATCTGTCTGTCTATTGGTGGATACACATGTAAATGGCCAGGTATCAATGCTCAGCCAATAACTGTGCAACAGTACCTGGCACACTCCATACGACATACTACCAAACCCCAGCAGTCAGAACACTGATTCAGGTCCAGAGCATCTCCTCACTCTGGGGGTTTGTATCTAGGTACTGTATGGGCTACATCATCAACTACTGTGAGCTGACCACAAACTAATTGCCCTGGATATACATATTCCACCTCCACCACCAGCACAAACGACTATAGTGAATAACATTGCAAATGCAAACTTTACACTTTGTAACAGTGACATGGTATCCTTTCAGCCCACTGGGCCAGTGGAAGACACAACCCACAATGCTGACCCCTTCACAAATGATTTCTACGGACATCTCCGAGAATGCATGGATCATGCAATCCCATATATGACCAAGACACTCTCCACAAAGGGACAGCATCCTGTCTGGTGGACCCCAGCCATAGACAGATTGTATTACAAAAGATGGAAGCTACTGCAAGACAGAGCATAATTCCATAAAGGGAAGGCATGTCTGAGCAGCACTAGTAAGGATCTATTTTCCCTCATACAAACATCCATGGGCAACTTTGAGAGGGAAATCAACAGGGACACTACAGATAACCACAAGGCCTTCTTCAGTTATGTTAGCAACCTGGTCAGAATCCCTCCACTATGCTCATAGTTAGTACACAACAACAAATAATTCACTGAACCCACAGATATTGGCAACATTGTGGCAGACAGGTTCAGTGCAGATTTCACCCCTCCCTCTCCCCGAAAATAAGACATAGTTATCCCAGCTGACTGTAACCTCCCTGTCATCACAGATGTCCAGGTGAGAGCCGCCCTCAGGAAAGCAGAATACACAACATGAATGGGACCTGATGGTATCCCCGGTTGCATGCTACATGAACTCCGAGAGAAGCTAAACACACATATAAAAGTGCTATGTAACACTAGCCTGACTACAGGATATGTACCTGTACACTGGCGCACAGCAGCAGTGGTTCCACTCCATGAAGGAGGCACCTCTACATACCAATACAATACAACACAACACAATACAATACATTACAATACAATACTATACAATATGCTATTGCCCCTGGGACTACAGCAGCATACTGTTCTGCTACCCTGACCATTACGACACATGTGGTGTGATGGTACCTGCTGCTGTCAAACAGTTACACAGTGTGACTCATATGGCCTATTACCTATCTGACTAACATTCAGCAGGGGTATGTGTGACATGTACTCATGGGGAGTCTTGCTTCTTAACACTGTGTGGTTTATTGCAGGGTGTGTCTTATCTGTGGGTAGGAACCTTTACCTCCACATGTGCTCTCTATTGCAGTGGCACGGACGACACACAGCAGTCATTTAGGTTGTGGATGGTCTGAGGTGTTGCTATGGTTGTTGGACATCTGTCATGGGTGTGACTTAAGTATGTAAATCCAGGAGTGGTAACCCTATGTGGGTAGTATGTGTGTACTCTGTGGTGTTGTCAGTCACTGTGCATTGGTAATGTGTTTGAGTGCATTGTCACAGTGTTGTACTTGTCACTGTGTCCTTCTCCATATCTGTAGCTGTCATGTGAGGTACATACCATGGCAGCCATTATGTGGTATGGAGGGGTACACTGACCTACATGTCCATAGCTGACACACCATGTCTGCTGACACATACCATGGGCAGGTATTCCAGGAATAGTGTGCCACTGTGAATATCATTGGGGGGACTATTGTACACATTTATGACCCTGTTCACTCCTGACACATGCAGTGGTGGGCAGCCAATCACATATCTGGTGGTTACTGGTGTAGGTGATTTGAAATGGGGTATGGTACTCCAGTTTTGACACTGGTGTTCACTCCATGCCTTTGTCACCAGGCACCTGCTGCAATACATCTGTACACATGTGCCTCACTCAGAATATATATACATCTCTCTCTCTCTATGTATATGTATATATATATATATATATATATATATATATATATATGTATGTATGTATATATATATATATATATATATATATATATATATATATATATATGGGTCTACTACTATTGCCCGAACGACGATTCCCGACGGAAAACTCACGCAAGATGACCGACAGGTAAGTGTACCGACAGGGTGATTTGCCGACAGCGGAAAGACCGACAAGGGAATGTGCGATCGCGACGCGGTAAGTGTGCGATGGTGACGGAGTTAGGAGCGGTCAGGTAAGTGCTCGAGATTGTGGGATGTCGGGTTAGGCTGTGGGAAAGGTGAGTGTGTGTTCGTGTCGGAGGTATGGTTCGGGTAAGGTAAGTGTGTGCTAGTGAGGGACTGTAGTTTAGGGACGGGTTAAGTGAGTTAGGGTTAGGGTGCAGGTAGGTGATGTGTGCGTTAGTGTCGGAGCTTGGGCTAGGGGTGGGTTAAGTGAGTTAGGGTTAGGGTGCAGGTAGGTGAAGTGTGCGTTAGTGTCGGAGCTTGGGCTAGGGGTGGGTTAAGTGAGTTAGGGTTAGGGTGCAGGTAGGTGATGTGTGCGTTAGTGTCGGAGCTTGGGCTAGGGGTGGGTTAAGTGAGTTAGGGTTAGGGTGCAGGTAGGTGAAGTGTGCGATAGTGTCGGACCTTAGGGTTAGGGTTTGGGTCAGGGCTAGTGTGTATGCTATGTAGTGTCGCGTGTTGTTTACGCCCGTGTCGGTGTAATGGTGTTCGTGTAATGGTGTTCGTGTTTTGCGTTGTCGGGTTTGTGTGATGTCGGTCATCTGGCGTCGGGGAGTTTTCCGTCGGGGAATCGTCGTGTCGGTAATTAGTAGTAGACCCATATATATATATATATATATATATATATGTATGTATATATATATATATATATATATATATATATATATATATATATGTATGTATATATATATATATATATATATATATATATATATATGTGTATGTATATATATATATATATATGTCTATATACATATACACATATATATATTGATGTACATATATAGCTATAGATATGGAGAGGGGTGTGTGACAGAGAGGGGGTGAGAGTGACAGAGGGTGGGACAGGGGGTGTTGAGGTCGTCATATACAGTCATACCTGTAGATAGTCAGATCTGTCTGTCTATGTATATGTATCTACATATATCTATATCTGTATGTGTGTATTACATATATATGTTTGTACATATTCTATCTATCTACATCTGTCTATGTATTCCTACATCTCTCTCTATGTATGTATACATATATGCATATTATATATATATATATATATATATATATATATATATATATATACATACATACATACATATTTTGACATACATACATATCCATATGATAGGTATATCAACATGTTTGTTTACCATACTGTATACACACACTAACATACTGCTAAACATACATAACTGTGAAACCTACTTTGTACATTGCACTACAACCTACATTGATATGTGCACATAGATGCTCTCACATACAAATGTATGTACAGCCTTCACTGATAGTTGCTGTATGTCCCCTGCCCTTTGCACATCTTCATATACATATGGATACAGACCAATGACACATATGGAGGGTTCACAGTATGTAGACTTTTATAGTATTACTTTACATTACCTGTGTTTGTCACAGCTGCTTGTGTTGCCGTCTGGTTTTGTGTCCTGCTGCTCCACTTGCCAGTTGTCAGCTTTCAGGTAGCTGTTGCTGACCAGTTTTGTTTGTGTATGTTTAATTTTGTTTTTCTCTGTCTCTCTCTCTCTCTCTCTCTCTCTGTCTCTCACTTCCTCCTCACGGTGCAATGAAAGTATTGCATGTGTGGACTGGGAGTACAGCATGCTTTTGTAGGAATCTGCATATGTCCATGTGATGGTCTCTGCACCAATTGTTAGCCAGCATTTGCTAATTGCATGCAGCCAGTTGTGTACTGATTGCAGTTCTCACTGTAATTTCAGAACAGTGCTATAAAAAGGTATGTGAGATAGGCATAGCCCTTTCAGATTTTAAGGGCAGGGACCATGCTGGTATGCTGTGGACACTGTTCTGTGAGTGTAAAGGTTGGTATCTCTCTCATATTTCCGGCTGTGTTGTAGATTAACATTTCTCCATTCATTTCTCCAGTTTCCTGTACTAACTGTGTATGTACACTGACACCTACGACTACTACTACTGTTAATGTGTGTGTGTGTGTGTGCTTTCCTGTGGGACATGTGGTGCAACTGGTGTATAGCAGTGGCTCTTGCACTTTGTTGCTATGGCTTCAATATTTGCCCTTTACAGTCACTACTTGTATGCCTGCTAGGTGTCCTGACTGTAGTGTGCTGCTGTGGCTTTCCTATTTTCCATGTACATTCACACCTTGAAATGCTTGCTATATCTGCCAGGGTGTTACAGCATGCAGTGTGGTCTGGCCATGGTGTGGGCCTTGACATCTATTAGGGTATTTGAGTATGCTGCTGAGCAGGCCCCAGAGACTCTCAGGTGCATCTGTTATCTGCCTCATGGAATGGTACATATCAGTGGGGTACACCCATTAAATTGTCTGGTATGCTGCAGTTGTGACTGTGGGATAGCATGAGCATATGTATTACTACACTTTTTCTGCCGTGCAAGTGGTGCATACTTTCAGGACTTCATAGTTACCATTGCATGTGTTGTAACACCTTTCTGCCTACTGTTTGTACATTTCACATGGAGTCTGTGGGGCATCCCTGTAACTCAGTCACTGTTGCTATGTCTAGGCTCTTAACTATTCAAATATGGTGGTGTCAGACCTCTCATGTGTACAAATATTTGCAGGTTGTCCACATTTCTGCCTCATATTTTGGTCAATATCTCATGCACAGCTTTTCCTGGCAAATCACTCTGGGCTCAAGTCAGAATATAGTGACAAACATTTAAGTTTCAGACTTCATACCCTTCCAAACATCCCACAAAATGCAGAACCTGTTACTCTCTGAACTGTCTAAGTTTGTTGTAACATTATTTGTAATATGTCCCTGGTTTTGGCCCTTTGCTCCACATATTTTATTACTTGGTCCAGATGTGTTCCTGTAACAGGTTGTGGGGTATGGGCAGTGATTATCCTGCTGTGAGTATGTGTGTGGCTTGCAAGGTGCTACAGTGACATTATTACCTACTAGCTACCAACTAGCATGGCTGTTTCTGTTCACACACTACTATTATAGAAATCCACTAGATTTGACAGTAAATATACATGACATGCTTTGTGTACTACACATACTATATTCCCTTTACATTCATTCCTACTATTACATGATATATTTATTGTAGCACAATGTTCTTATATAACAGTCATGGCTTAGTGGTAAGTCATGCAGGCTAGTGTTTCCAAGATTCTGGGTTCGGGACTGACAGTGGGATTTTATTTTGCTTTTGAACTGACTACAGGACCTGTCAATCAGAGTGACTAAGGCACTTTTAAGCAGTTGTAACCGGGTTAGCGCTGGTTTGCGCGGAGCTCCCACATGCGCACTGCCATTCAGCTCCACGCACACCTGCTTACAACCGCTTAACAGTGCTTACTCTGGCGCACACTCGCGCTATTTTCTTTGAAAAAAATGAAAATGGGGAGACAGGAAAGTGGTGAAAAAGGGGTCACAAAGAGGGTAAGACAGTAGGGAAACAAGCTTGGGTTTTGCAGGAGGGATGTAGGTAAGGCCCATAGCTGCCCATTTCTTCATCAGCAACAGCTGTGCATATGTATGTAATTTGGTGTGACATTTGAAACCTTCCACCCCTGAGAGAGGTGTCAGGACAACAATAATACTTGTTGTACAGCCAATTGTAATTGATAGTTTCCATGTCCAGCAGACATGTGTGCGGAATGAGCAGCTATGTATGGGGCGTAATTTTTTTGTGGGTACAGAGTGCCCTTTTTTTGTTTTGTTTTTCAGGTGAGAGTGGTATGTCAGGTGAAGGAAGTCGGTATAACTGGGGAGGTAGGTTGGGTAGGTCAACAGGCAAGACAAACAAGATGCATACAGGGGTGGTGTATGACACGTGTGGGGGGGGGTTACACAATTGACGGGGACGGATGTTTGGATATCCAGAGCACATGAGCCCACAGATGGCAACAGTGGAACTGATATCCTCACCCATGGGCAGTTGCCACTGTTCCTTCACTGCCCAGGATGGGGCTGTGCTGGGGGCTGTGTAGGCCGGGCAACAGGCATGCCTGTAAGTTGTGCCACCTGTGCCTCAAGCTGGCGTAGGGGCCCAAGAACAGAGTCCCGGATCTCCCTACGCACCACAGTCTGGACGCTACGGAGGGTGAGTGGTAGTTCTCCACCGGCCACGCTTGCAGAGGGGGGACGGGCCCCATCCTCTGCAGCGCTTCCACCCACAGGTGGCACAGGGCCACCGGAGGAGGTTCCAGACTGGGCACTAGTGCCAGGTGTACTCACCAGCTGAGGTGGGAGAGGTGGGTCCGCTGGAACCCGCCTTCCCTGTCGTCCTATGTTTTGCATTATGTCATGACAGTTTGGGTTAGTAACATACAATACCATTCACAATTAGTTGTAACAGCATGCATTAGTATTCCCATTAACCAAACACCCAGATATTCACACCATTGAACAGCGGGCATAACACATGCATAATTTGAACAGCAATACACAGTCCAACAACATGCAGGGTTGATTGATGGCAACAGGCCATCAGGTTTGGATGTATGAACAGGGCAGATGCATCAACGTACATGCAAATATTTATGACCCAACAGGACAAATGTCCAGGGGTGTTAATTGTGATTGCACATACCAATTTCACGTGGAATGGATTATATGTGGTTATAGGGTGGGGTTAAAAAATATTATTAACACCTTCGAATACCAATACATATGCTGTACATTTCTAATAGCTGCAGATATATACACACTACTGTTCTAACTACAGTTTCCTATATGATAACTACTTCAATTTGGTGACAGGACTGTTACTGCTACATCAATATACATTTTATTGTTATTCATGCACATTCATATCTGGCTTTTTTCAGCTACATCATCCTGCTACATTTGCTTTATATAGTTATAGACAACTGTGGATGTTTGATATTTCAGACAATCATACTATCTGCATATTGCAGACTGAGAGCAACATATCCAGATTTTGGGATACACATTCCAGCTGCAGCAACACTTTGAACACATTTCGCAGTTTGGTTCTACTTGTCACATTCATTTCATTCTGTACTGACTGCAGTATACTTTATTCAGGGGTTATTACTACTTTATTGGTGGATTCATAACTCTTTCTCACACTCTCTCACTTGTTTTCATTTTACTATTCAGGATGGTACTTACTTCTAGGCTTTATTGACATGTTTTACCTGTAGTTATTACAATCCTTTCCAGCAGTCTCACTTCTGTCATGTTTCAGTATTTCAACAGGGATCTATTTCACACGTGATTTGCTCATCTTCTGCAGCTGTACTTTTCAGCCTGCTGCAGGTTGTGTACTATTATATTACAGGTGGGGCATCTTTATTTCAGACTTTATTTCAGACATTTTCATTTTTCTGTTTGGATTACAGACTGCAACACACTTTTGTAATCAAGCAATACTTGCAAATACTCTTACACTGTTACTTGCACATTTTATTACTTAGTGACTACACTGCACTCTTTTGCTAACTGTCATGCTTTTATATTTCTTTACAGTTACTGGGAGTGGATTACTGACCTGCCTGGTGGCGCAACCGCACCAGCCTATCGCCATAGCCTCTGCGGTTTACAGAACGGACACCTGCAGCTGTAATATAAATGAAGTAATATTGGAATACACATCTCCATAATATCAGCTAGTTTAATTTCTTACATACATAATTAAATGTAACTTACTCAGTAGTGGGGCGTTGGGCATTTGCCGGGCCTCCTGGATCCAAAGGTTCAATTGGTCCTGCTTCCGTCTCTTCAGGTCCGCATGGTGGTGACGGATCTGCTCACCAGTCCTTGGAATACCTGTGGCACTGGTGAGATCATGAGCCAACCGGTCCCACGCCTCAGCCCTATATGCTCCCCACAGGACCTGGCCCTGCATGAGTTGGGCCTCATGATTGTGGACTAGGAGCCAGACCATGTATCTGGACTCCTCAACACCCCACCTCTGTGCTCAAAAGCAACTACCCTCACCTACTCCTGACATTCTGGCTGCAAGTTAGTTCTACAATCATTTATGCTGTGTATTCCTGCCTATGGGGCTTATATATGCCGTTTTTCCCGCACTTATCTGTGATTGGCCATTTTGGAATTGTATCAACTTCACAAAACCTGCTTTGTCATGCTCCACTTTCTATTCATTCCTATATATTTGCTATTACTGCATTTCTAAATACAGCTGTCATGGCTTAGTGGTTCAGTACCTTGACTATGGTGCATGGTATCCTGGGTTCGAACCTGGCCACTGCTTTTTATATTTTATGACTGTCTAGACAGGCTAGGGGGTGTGTCTGTGTAAAGGCAGTTTTGTTACAGCTTGCTCAACGTTGCCTGTCGGTTAGCTTGTTGGCGCGGTGCGCAGCTCCTCGCAAATGGGTTACACTGGTTTACGCTTCATTTGGCTGTCAGCACGTATATTACGCACAGCTCAGCTAGGGGCACACAGTTTCAGTGTGTTAAACCACTGCTCACCTACGGGCACTCATTTTACACCTGTTAAACCACTGCTCACCTACGGGCAGATGCACTCACCTTGTTAAACTGTAGCTCAGCTATAGGCACATCTGGCATTTTTTATTATTTTATTATCTCACATTTCTTCAAAATAAATGGCGTATTTCATTACATTTTACATAAAATATAATTTTATATGTGTACATGTTTGTCAGTAATCTTATTTTACTAAAAATAAAAATTGATGTTGTGGGGGCTCGAACCATGACTGCCTGCTCTTCAGCCGACGTCTCTACCGCTACGCTATTGCTTCTTGGCTTACTTTGCATATTTAGTTCTTATATGCTTTTCCACTGACTGCTAACTGTGGCTAAGCCCTGTGATGCCCGTGCACTGGCCCAGCAATAAAGGAGCCTCAATCCTCACCACTAACACCAGTAAGGGGTGTCCATATAGGGAAAGGATAGTAAATACACACACGTTAAAGTACAATTTCTCTTAAGAGCACATGGAGATCACAGTCAGTCTGGGGCTGCTTTCTCCCTTTCTCTCCATGTCCTCAATAAGACTCCCCACTGGCACAGCTATAGGGTCCAGATCTCAGCCTAGTGGGCAAGCTAAGACCTCCAGCACCCTCTCTGTACAACCAGTGCTTCATGTCCCTGCCCACGTGGCTGACACACACACACTTTGAGATAAGAGTTTATATAACCACACAGACACTCCTGGGGAAGGATGGCACTGGTTCTCCAGCTGTGCCCCTTTTCTGCCCAATCTAAAAGGTAGTACCAGCTGCTACCACCCACTGATATTTATCAGCTACTCAAAGGCCCTTAAAAGGGTGTCCAATTATTTCTGTGCAATATTATCCAAATGGTAAGTGTGACTGAACAGTCAAGGCTTATTAGAGTGACTTGCTACAGTATCACTATATACATACAATGTACTCTAGAGCTTAAATTAACTCTACATAAAACAGCCACAGTTGAAAGGTTTAAAAATATTTAATAATAAATAAAAACACAAGACAATATTTTTTACTACACAGTGCTAGTCAAGAGTTCAGAGATCAGAGAGAAATAGTTAAAATAATACTGTAGAAAAGTTCTGATATCACAGAAAACAAACTGGTTTAATCTTCCTATTTACAAGCTATATTTAAGAGAAAACACAGTTCTAAATAACTTACATATATATTAAAGCAGTGCTGGTGATGTTGGATGTTCTCAAGGCAAAAATGTTCTGAGCTCTCTGATTCTCTCTCTTTAAATTGATAACACAGAGCTGCTTCACATGACATCATTCTTCAGTTTCTCTGGTGTTCCCAGGCTAACAGAAACTACATTTACATTCTTTGCACCTGGTCAGAAACCAGAGCAATAAAGGACATTTATACATGCAAATTCTAGCCATTAACTCTGGTCTTAAAACCATAGGCAGGATGCCCCCCTCTAGACATATCGGCTCCGAATTTTGACATCAAAGAATTGACTTATCAGCTTTGTTACAGCAGAGTGCACTGTTACATTTTTGCAGTTCAATATCCAATACAGTCTTTTCACATTTAAGAGAACAAGCCTGTGGCTTACATTAATATTTACAAATGACAGAATTATCTACAAAATTCTATCTGGCTAGGCTGGCAGCCTTCACTTATCTTCAAACCCCCCTTCAAAAGGGCTTTTAAATACTTGTGTTGAAACTTAAAACATTCTCATTGTCTGCTGATTTATTGCCACGTTAATCTTTATAGACGGCTGCTCCATTATTCTCCTTCCCCATCTCTTTTTTACTTTTTTTTTAACAAGAAACATCTTTACTGAATTATCACATATGACATAGTCAGTCATACATTTATATAAATGATAACAAACCATATTGACATATTTTCAGTTGCAAACATTGTACATCAAATATAATCCACTATACAGTCATTGCCAATAGAGCAATACATGCCTCATTCAGTTCCTGCTTTCCCTTAAAACTTATTCCTCCTCCAAAACATTATTCTGCGTGTATTTTCCCACAATTCCAATTTTTCTATGTAATTTGCTCCTACCCTTTTATAAAGATCCCACTTCAGTTGTTTCATCTCTGTTACTATATTCACTGCTTCTAGTATGGTTGGTTTAGACTTTGATTTCCATTTTCTAGTAATTGCTTTTTTTGGCAACCATTAGAATTTCTGGTAAATTATGCAGTACCCGAGCGATATTTTCTCAATAATAGTCACACCATATAAGGATGTTCATTCAGCTGCAGTCGTTACTTATTTATATTTTGCTCTTCTTCATCTTTTCTCTAAAATATTGAAAACCTGTGGATTCCCAGGTTTATCACTGTATCAGCTCTAGCAAATTTTCATGTAATCTCCAAAATGAGTATAAAAATGACACAGTCCTCTTTGACATAACAGATGACATAACAGAATATACAGTACTGAACTTTCTTAGTTACACTTTGCTTGGTGACTTGTCATTGGAGTTTGGTTGACATAATGTTTAAGATATTTACCTCATAGACATGAGGTTCAGGATTTGACTCTCACCTTTGGTCACTGTCTGTTTATTGGCTAAGTGTGTAATAGTTTATAGACTGACTGAATAGTATTTACCTGTAAGTCTATAAAGGCATTTGATAATGTCAATCACCAGGATTTTCACAACCTGTTTGCCATTGGACTATATGAACGTAAAACTAATATGATGGTTTGCTTTCATGAAGGAAAATCTCAGGCACTTAGCTGGAATAATATCATCTCTCCCATCTGCCACCCCCCCCGGAGTATTCCAATGGGTGTTTGACCCATTTCAATTTTCGTCATTGTGAATGATATCTGGAAACATCATTGTGTTTAAGGGTTAACTAAATGCTAAAAACTCATGTCTTCATCCTCTACTGTTTTAGCTGTATAGTTTTAGGCAGAATTTAACTCTGTTCAAGCCTGCTTCTCATACTTGAATCTGTACTTAGGCATTCTGCAAATAAAATTCCTATTGTTTGTATAGAAATCAGACATAAAAACTAGACATTTATCAGGATACTTAAATATCACAGACACTGCAGATATGCTTCTAGCTTCCACAAATTCTTTACTATGACAATTTCTTTGAGAATGAAGTTGACTAAATGACATGCAACTTCCTGTAGCTGAGTAATAGCATATTTAAAGACATATCCCCATATGCTACTTTCCCCTTTTATATAGTTATAAACATCATATTTTATAGAATTCTATGAGGCAACATGGATACATTGCATTACATAGAAATTTAAATAATCCTTAACTTTATACTAAGATTATGGGCTTTTCTCATCAAATAAGATCTATAAGTTTCCATCCTTAACAGAATGCTTAACTTAAGACTTGTGAATATACCTGTATAATTTATTTACTGTTCCAAATTTGGGGAATCGTATACAGCTGCTCAGGTCTATGTTCAGCCATCGAACAGAAAAAGCATCAAACAGCATGTTTCATCAAACATGCTGTTCATCGAACAGTTCTATTAAGATCACATTACAGTAGGGATTAGGAAATTTGCCTTTTCCCCACTGTAGTGTGATCTTGGAGTTGAGTATATATATATATATATATATATATATATATATATATATATATATATATATATATACTGGAAAACCGAGAAACTGGAAGAGCAAACACAAATTAAAACAAACAACTTCCGAAATTAAAAATAAAAAAATGAAAAAAAAGACACACCCGGGCAGATCCTTGTGTAAATTTAGCACTTTTGTTCATTTACTAAGTATTAGAACTTCTTCAGAATGGAAAATTACAGTCAGTGAGTACTTATATGCAAAAAATACACTCTGTGACCGTGAGCTGAAATGACAAATTGCAGAAAACCAATGCTATTGGACAAGGAATCAATAAAATTAAGTGGTCTCTATCAGAACCATTCCAAGCAAAAAATATATCAATATAATGATGGTAAAGCTTAATGTGGCAAAACCCAGGTAAGTGAATCATTGTTTCATTCTCTCAAGCACTAAGAACTAGGTTCGCATACACAGGGGCCATTTTCTACCCCATAGCAACACCTTTAATCTGTCTGTAGATTTTGCCATTGAAATGAAAGAAGTTGTTGTAAAGCACCATAGAAATAAGATTAATAAGGGTCTGCATTTTGGCCTGAGAATAACCAACGTACTTATGAAGATATAACTTAATGTAGTCCAGGCCCTGGTGAGGGCAAATGTTGGTGTACAACAACTGCGCTAGCCTGTGTTACATATTTATTGCATTTTCCTGCTGTTTGTTGCAAAAAAGAAAAAAAAAACAAAAAAATTATCCTTGTTTCCCGTCTTTCCTGACCTAGAGTAGTCCAAATATAGGCTTTGCTGTATCCTGGACTTTTGGAAAGTTCCTGTGTTGCCCATTTCCTTTCTTGGATGGGAGGCTTCTTTGTTCACCATTGGCAGTGGGGAGCTTAGAGCAGCCTGTCTATCCCTGGAGGAGTGTTCTCAGCACAAGAACCGGATAGTCTATTGGCCGTTTTGGGCCAATTTCTAGCTCTTTCAAGTCCCCTGTATAAAACCCGCTTTGGCACGGTTTTTGCACTTGTTACTACTCAGTCAAGCTCCTCGTGGTCCTGCAGAGTGGTGCTAGCAGTAGAGAGGCTAAAAGAGTGACTGCCAACCTGATAAAAGTGTTTTTTTTTCCTGCTACTACCTGGGCGACTGTCCGATCAAGCTAAACTGCAAGTATTTCTGCTTCTTGAACTCTTTTAAACTGTTTAAAGTTGTTTTTGCACCTGCACTTTTAAAGTTTGTCCTGTTTGTTGCATTTACCTGTTGAGGCTACACACTCAAGTGCGCCAGCCTGTGTTACATATTTATTACATTTTCCTGCTGTTTGTTGCAAAAAAGAAAAAAAACAAAAAAAAATATCCTTGTTTCCCGTCTTTCCTGACCTAGAGTAGTCGAAATACAGGCTTTGCTGTATTCTGGACTTTTGGAAAGTTCCTGTGTTGCCCATTTCCTTTCTTGGATAAAGGGAGGCTTCTTTGTTCACCAGTGGCAGTGGGGAGCTTAGAGCAGCCTATCTATCCCTGAGGAATGTTCCCAGCACAAGAATCTGTTAGTCTATTGGCCGTTTTGGGCCAATTTCTAGCTCTTTCAAGTCACCCTGTATAAAACCCGCTTTGGCGTGGCTTTGCGCGATTTTGCACATAGCGCAGCATCGGGCAGCTCCGCTTAATTGGGTTTAAACCATTCTCGGCTCCACAAAGTCTGCTCTTCACTTTTTCCCTTAGAACTGATCTAGTTCTCATAATAAACACCCTATTCCTACTCTAAAGCCTGACACTTGCTCACTAAAGTAATTATATAAGTCAGCACTAAAAAATTAAAAGCACTACATCCTCACAAACTCCCCTGAGTACCTTGTTCCCCACTGGCCCTTTTTTTCAATTATAAAGGAATTCCCAATACTATTCTAGCATGTCCAAAGGTCAGTTGTCAATCTCCTCTCTGGTCCAGCTGGTGAATCTGGGAATCTTGAGGCAATGTTACAACTGCCTCATGTACACAGACAACCCCCCCTCCTCCCAACAAATTCCAACACATGTGAGAGATGCAACCATATAGCCAAACTGGAGGCTAAGCTCTCTCAACTCAGTACTAGCGTAACCAGTCAGGAGGAGAAGGAAACCACATTCACTACAATTCCAGTCTCACATAGACCTACCACGACAGCAAACCAAACACATAAACACACAAAAGCATACTTTGAGGCTCTAAATAAAAATCTGCCTAAGAAGCAGAGACCTCCAAAGCAGGCACCCAAGCAACCGCTACCCCAAAACAAAACACGTGCAACACATAGCTCACAAAGCCAGTGTGCCAAACAGTCACAGTCCTTAAGGCTAAACAACACACCTGATACACTTGTAATAGGTGACTCTATCGTCAGGCACACTGACGTCCCGCTCACCAGGCTGAACAAGGAGAAGGTCACGGTGAGCGGCCTGTCGGGCGCTAGGATTCGCCACATAACACAAGCACTCGGGTCTCTCCAAGGCAAGTACAAATATGACTCAGTCATTGTCCATGCTGGTGTGAATGACCTGAGATGTACCTCCCTGGACTACATGAAAAGAGACATAGAGGAGCTCTCTGAGCATGTAGCCCAGGCCTGTATGACCCTGACCTTGAGTAGCATCTTACCCTCACCAAGAATGATGCCACAATATGAAGACAAGATGTTCAATTTCAACAATTGGCTTAAGTATTGGTGTCATTCAAAGGGGATCCAATGCCTGTCAGCCTGGGATGACATGCTCGACAAACCACGATGCTTCGCTAGGGACGGCTTGCACCTGTCACCCCTGGGCTTTCGGATATTGGCAAAGGCTCTTGCCACCCCCATAGTGCCTTTTTTAGGCAAGGCTCAAAAGACAAACCCACCTCCATAGGTATCACAAGGGATAAGAAACTAAGAGTAATGCTATTCAACGCCAGAAGTCTAAACCTCAAGATGCACGCACTCAAAACTCTCCTTAGCATGGAGAACATCAATATCTGTGCAGTAACAGAAACCTGGTTCAAGGCTCCCGAGAGCACCCCAGCACTATCAGGTTATACCTCATACCATGCTTTTCAGCCCCAAAACTTGGACCGAACCACAAAAGGAGGGGGAGTATCAATATTCGTCAAAGATACCCACACCTCCAGATTGGTGGCACAGCATGAAGCATCAGAGACTATCCATGTGCAGCTAACAGTGGGTAAAACTGCCTTCCAGTTTATAGCCTTGCTACAGACCACCCTCTCAAACCCAGGAACTCCACTCGGCCTTCCTGAGAACACTGGAAAATATGAAGGTCTCTCTAAACACCATTATATTGGGCGACTTCAACTACCCAAACATAGACTGGGAGCATTACTCTAGCTCCAACACCCTAGCCCAAAGGTTCCTAGAATTTATAAACTCAAATGCTATGGAACAACTTGTTACCACTCCTACAAGAGGGGAAAACATACTGGACCTGATCATCGCCAACATGGGGGCTCTATGCTCCAGACTAGAAGTGTATCCCTCACTGATAAGATCAGACCATAAACTAATCTCACTGGATATTCACATCCCGACCCCACCCCCTGCCCAGAAAACCACAGTGAAAAACTTCTCTAAAACAAATTTCACACTCCTCAAAATGGAGGTGGAATCCTTCAAAGCCCCCGGGTCAGTGGAAAATACGGCCCAGACCGCAGAATCCTTTATAAACGCATTCTATGAACACCTTCAGGAATGCATGGATCATGCAATCCCAAATAAAACCAAGACCCAATCCTCCAAAGGCAGGCGTCCTGTCTGGTGGACCCCAGCCATAAACAAACTATACAATAGAAGGAGGAAGTTACTACATGATAGAGCAAAATCCCAAAAAGGAAAGGCAAGGCATCTCTGATCAGTATTAGCAAAAAACTACAGGCACTCATAAAATCGTCTAAGGCCAGCTTCGAGAGAAAAATTGCACAGGACACTAAGGATAATCACAAGGCTTTCTTTAGTTATGTTAGGAACCTGGGTGGGAATTCCCAGATATGCTCAGAATTAGTCCAAAATGACAAAAAATACACCAAACCCACAGACATTGCCAACATCCTAGCTGACAGGTTCAGTGCAAACTTCTCCCCCCCCCCTCCCCACCAAAAGGGCAAATATCTATCCCAGCAGAGTGCTGCCCCCCTGACATCTCAGATGCTCAGGTAAGAGCCACCCTCTCCAAAGCAAAAAACACAGCATCAATGGGACCAGACGGTGTCCCGGGCTGCGTCCTACATGAACTCCAAGAAGAGCTAAACCCAAACATAAAACTACTGTTCAATCTCAGCCTTACTACAGGATATGTACCCAAAGAGTGGAGTACAGGAACAGTGGTCCCTCTCCACAAAGGTGGTGCCTCAACGGATCCTGGAAACGGATCCTGGAAACTATCGCCCCATAAGCCTGACTAGCTTGGTCTGCAAAGCTATGGAAAGGATCATCATGGACCTCATAAATAAAGATATTGGGGACCTACAGACACTGGATCCTACCCAGTTCGGCTTTGTTAAGGGCAGATCCTGCCTCTTAAACCTGGTTGATTTCTTTGAAACAGTCACCAAGGCCATTAATGAGGGGAAGGTGGTCCACACAGCCTACCTGGACCTCGCAAAAACCTTCGATACAATACTCCACTTGGGCATTATAGATAAGCTCACCAGCTTAAATATAAACCCCTATGTCACTAGATGGGTTGCAAATTGGCTCAAGGACAGAACCCACATGGTTAGAATTGCTGGAGCCATGTCAGACTCCAAGCCAGTTACAAGTGGCATCCCACAAGGCTCAGTTCTGGGACCTTTCTTGTTCGGTATATATTTCTCAGAGGTACAGGCCAACACGGAAGGACTGTGGCTGACCAAGTTCGCAGATGACTGCAAACTAGGCGCCATAATCGACTCTCCAGCCGACATAAGCATCCTACAAAAGGGCCTCATAGAAACAGACAACTGGTGCCAGAGCCATGGCTTCAAGCTAAATGCCAAAAAGTGTATAGTCATCCCCTTTGGCAAAAACAAAGTACCCACAACTTACCACATAGGTGGTAATCCATTAAGTACGGAAGAAGTAATTAGGGACCTGGGGACCCAAGTTGATAGCAATCTCTCATTTGAAAACCACGTGGCCAAAGTGGTTAGAAAAACATTTTATATAGCCCACCTAATCATGAAGGGATTCACATCTAGATCAGGGGAGGTCATCGTGCCTCTTTACTCATCCCCCATCAAGCCCATAATTGAGTACAATGCCCCTTTTGGGATGTACCTTACCAGACACCTACAGCAACTGGAAAGACCCCAAAAGTACCTCACCAAGAGGATCAAAGGGCTCAAACAGATGCCATATGCTGCCCGGTTAAAGAAACTCCAGCTCTACTCAGTGGCATACCGCCTGCTCAGAGGCGATCTGTGCCTGACGTATAAAGCCATGTCCAATCCGGAATTAATGGACATGCTGCACCTCAGAAAATCCAAATCCCATCGAGCT
The DNA here is from genome assembly GCF_019279795.1 of Protopterus annectens. Taxonomy (NCBI): domain Eukaryota; kingdom Metazoa; phylum Chordata; order Ceratodontiformes; family Protopteridae; genus Protopterus; species Protopterus annectens. The sequence continues at coordinate 1,000,932,951 of NC_056727.1, read as the reverse complement.
ACTCGCTCGAGAGACTTGAACCTCAGCAATGAAATAAATAGGCCATGCTGGAGGGACAGATTCATAACCCAGAGGCTCCCTTCACTCTGGAATAAAATCCCAGTCCAGGTTAGGCAGAGTCCCTCATTGACTCTCTTCAAGAGGAATCTTGATGAGTGTATGGGAGATCGTAGGTTTACCCCGGGTATCACTTCTGTGTCACCGTTAGACAGAGGCACAGTATACTAACCTCGAAAAAGGGCATAGCAAAATTCATTTAAAATGGGTGGCGAAAGCCAAACACACTCTGGCTAGGCTTATAAATGCCCTAGGGCAGATAGCCTAGTATGAACCTATGAACCTACAGAAACACAATATCTAAGGTGACCAAAATGCAGTTAGTAGTATCCAGATTTGCTTCATGTAGTTCATTTAAAAAGCACAGAGTCTTTAAGGTAAAAAGTAGATTTTTGTATGATAGGATTTAATACAAAGTCCATATATTCAGAGATGTATTCCATTTTAGATTTTAAATTAGAAATAATATGTCAAAAAGGAGGGTTAGTATAATCCTTGTGAATCTTAGGGATGCCAAATAGCTTAGCTAAACTGGGATGTGGGACAAGCATGTGGAATTTAAGGTTCAATTTTCTAATGTAAAGCCGCAAATCAATCAGTAAAGCAGAAAGATGCACCCTTTGCGCTGGTATGAAAGTAAATCCTTTACTTAAGACACTGATGTGGGATGGTGAAAAACTTCTGTTGGTTAAATTAAAAACAGCACACTCTAGACCAGGGAGTGAAACATCAAGTACATTAGAAATGTTTTGTCTTTCGGCTTTTCCTGGTTAGGGGTCGCCACAGTGGAACTCCGGTCCACTAATGATTGGCAGTAGATTTTTACATGCCGACTTGCTGGGCCTGATGCACAACCTTCAACGAAGGAACACCCATTCATGCATGTTGCCACACAGAATACGCTCTCACTGAGAATCGAACAGGGCAACGTCTTACTGTGAGGCGACAATGCTACCGCAGCACCACCACCGCAGGGCATCAAGTACATCAAAAATATTGTCATTAATTAAGGATGAAGAAAGTGAGTTCTGTAACTGTTCCTCGTGTGCATCCCCCTGCCTAGTCCTGAGAAACAATTTCTGCTTCTCACTCTCCCCCCTCTGCCTCTCCCTGTCCCCCTTCTTTGAGGGGTGAACCTAGGAGGCTGAGGTCTGAGGGAGTGGGTGTCTTGAGCTGGAAATAAAAAGGCTGTTGCAAATGAACTGAATGGTGTACATCAGCTGATGGAGAGGTGTTAGCTGTAGGGGGACTATCTGGCACAGTCACTTGTGAGTTTGAAACCATAGCAGGTGCAAAAGGTGAAGGGAATCTGTTAGGGGGCGGTGGGGGATGGAAAGTAGACTTAAATCTGCGTGGTGGAGTATTAAGTAGTGGGTATGCCATGTGCGTGCAGGATTGACCCAAATCTCTTTCCAGTTTGGACTTTTTATTAATAACAACAGAAATGTGTTTAGACAGATTAGGGGTAATCCCATTGTAGAGCGATTGAAACACATTAACTCCACATGTTGATGTATAGCAATGTCATTTTTAGGCTGCTCATGCATAAAACATTGTGCTTGATAAGAACCGTAATGGCATTCAGACCCGCTTCATTACAGATGTCAATCAATTCTTTGTACAGAGGAAAATCCAAGGTAGTCCTGTTTGGGAATTTATTGCATTAAAGTCCTTGGGGAACTATTTTATGATGAAGATGTCTGTAGGTACACATTATCATATTCCACATTTTTAAAAATAGTTAATAACCTGTCAAGCCTGTAAATAAGAGATTTGCAATGATTGTCAGGTCTGCGATCTCTCTGAAGAGGGTTAGGAGCTGTAGAAGTGTCATCATTATTGGGAAAGAATGGATTAGATGCCTCAGAGTTTAAAAAGGCCAAAACATTATCATCTTCCACATTTGTACTCTGAGTTGAGTGAAACAAGGAAGGTTGAGTTAACTGAGTAGAACCAGAATGACTTTGAAGAGCCGTATGACATCTGTGTAGCAAATCTTGTGTCCTGTTGTTTGAATCCACCACTGACTAAAGTAAATGTGCAAAATCAGGATTTACAGAATGCGTGGATAAATTCAAGAGTTCCTGGCTGTTGGAGCCCTGATCTGCCATGGAAGTGTCATCCATAATGCTCGGATAAAAAATTAATGCTGGAAAACCAGGCAAAACTGGAAGAGCAAACACAATTTAAAACACACAACTTCCGAAATTAAAAATAAAAAAAAAATGAAAAAAAGACACCGACACAGGCAGATCCTTGTGTAAATTTAGCACCTTTGTTTCATTTACTAAGTTCTAGAACTTCTTCAGAATGGAAATTAGTCAGTGAGTGTTTATATACAAAAAATACAACAAAGTGTAATAAAATGTCATAAAAAACTGGACATCCCATTGAAAAGAGGCTGTACAACTGTGGAGTTAATAATTATCCATTGCTAAGGTAGAGCATCAAGCACTAGCCAGTGAGTGCTAAGTGAATTTAAACAAATGAAAATGCAGTGGAGCTGGCAAAGTATGTATTAACAAAATGTATATATTATCAAACAGAATGTAGCAAATATGGTCATCTAACCAATAATAGTAGAGCAACCTGGACCAATAATAAAATAAAATGTACAAAAGCACAGGTAAGCAATGGTTATGAAGTAAGGCTGAACACATAAATCAGTAAAACTAGCGATGTTTTAGTAATATATCTGGGTTAAGATATGTTTCATCAGTTAAAAGCATAGTAAACCAATTTCATGTAACTATAGGCAAAAATGTCCATTATTAACAGCAATATCAGTGTCAGTACAGAAAACTTGTTCCCGTTTTCAGACATATTAACTCCTTGGCTACTTGACAAATTATCCCCATATTCCACATCTTCTCACCCCTATTCTCTATCACCCCCTTAATAATTGAAGGCCAATTCTCCCCCCTCCACTTTTGCCCAGCAGGTACCAGACAAATGCTGTAGCAAACCTTGGTACTGCAGAAGTCTTCTGTTTGCCAGACCATATCTTACCTTCACACTTTCCCATCTCAAAAATTCTTCCTGCTGTAATAATTGGTGCCAAAAGTGGATATTATCAGAGTCCTACACCCTATATCAAACTGCTCTTCTTCTCTTCAGGAGGTTCCTATCAGCAGAATGTTATGTTTCTACTGCCTTAATTTTTGGTTGCAAACATTTCTTCTTTCACCACTCTAATCGTTGGTGTACTAAACTACCTCTCACTGTCTCCACACCCTCCCACATGCATATTAGGTATAATAAATCACAGGACACTAACAGTGTGTCCCTAATCCAACTTCTTCATTAATTAAAGGAGGTTTCAGACCTCCTTCCTACAATCTGTAACGTTCTCCTCTCTTACAGAGTCTGTTTGTAATATTTCAGTATTCTGCAGTACTCTACACTCAGCCTGTTTTCTCCATTCCTCCTTCATCTTCAGACTCCCTAAGCTGGTGATGGTGAACTTATGAGGTGACACACCACAAAGTTTTGGGTAACAGTAACACACCAGCATTCATCAACACCCGTTACCAAAGAAACTGCATGAACAAAAATACAAGAAATCTGTGACCCTGCACTTATCTATTAAAACTAAGCAACAAAAAAAAAATCATTAATTGATGTTAATCAAATCAAATGCAGTGTTTTCATATTTCTTTCAGTTCAATTCAAAATTACTTTTAAAAGTAGGGAAATTTTTGGTGCACTATTTTAAGCCACTTATCACTGTGGATATTGTTTTCTCTATTGTAAGTGACTGATTTTTCTTTCACTTTTATAATACATAGCAGCAGATGATTGGACAGGGGTGGTGCTGGTGGCGGGGGGTGACATGACAGCAGAGTCAAGATAGACATTTTCCAATTTTTGACACGCCGAGCCCAAAAGGTTCACCATCACTGCCCTAAGCAGTAGTGATGGCCCTTTGGTGTCATCTATTGCTCAAAAAGAGTAGAGAAAGTTCCTTGGTGCTCTGAGCAAATTTCACCTAATTACTAATTGGTATGAATACCACCTCAGGTCTCTCCTGAAAAGAAAACTTTGGTCTCTAGGTGACTAACTCAGTCAACAACAGCATAAATAAAACTAACAAAAGGCATACACATATTTTTATCTTCATGTGTGTCTTCCAAAGTTTCAACACATTTGTTTTACTGATGTACTTTACAGATAATTTTGTTGTTGCTTTTTACTTTCTACTGAACTCTTTATTTTTACAAGCCAGTGATTGTGTTTACGTTTATGTAATTTTAAATATATGACCATTTTATTATTTGAGAACCCAATTTCGTTTTATACCTCTATACATAGCTCTCAACCTTACATGTCCAAAATGAGGAACATTAGCCCTCATAATGTGGAACAAATGGGCAAAATGTGGAACACATACTAATGGCTTACTAACAACTTCAACTAGGAAGTCATAGGATGGTTAAAATATGCTGGTTTTGCTTACAGAGAAGATCTTTTAATGAATTAATATGATTAATTTCTATTTACAATGGGTTTCACTTATAAAAATTCCTAACACTAAATGTGTGACAGAGGCTTTCAATGTGGAACTTTCAGGGAACTTCAAGGAACATGAACTTTTTAAGACCCCAAATGAGGTACGTTCCTCGTAATGAGGTACACTTGAGAGGTATGCCTCTATATGGTGGGCATTTATGAAAAGTCCCCCCTATTCCTTCTTTATCCCATCATACCTCCAAGGATCACACCCCTCAGTTTGCAAGTTACTTTACTGACTGGACTCCTTTGAAAGCAAAGAGAGAATCTGGCACAGATAATTCTAACTGCTGCCCCCCCCCCCCCCCCGGGGAGGGGTATGCTGAATCTTGTTATGGAATTTTCTAGCTGTCCTGGAATACAACCATGTGCTGTTGCTAGAACACCTTACTGCTGCGTGATACTTATGGAGCCTGAGTTTTATTATAGGCTTATAGGTGGGTTCTGTTGTTCAGTAGTCCCTTATAGAGTAAAGTATTCAAATGTGAACTTGCAACATGACTGATGTTATAGCTGAGTGTGGTGAGATGCATATGTCCCCTTTTATTCCCAACAACTGGCTAGATTTCAACTTTGCTTCTCATCCAGTATTACTGATTCCACTAGGTATTCCAGTTATGCAGCTTCTTAGATGTGACATCAAAAAGACATCTGTATGTTTTAGATCAGAGTTAAACATTTTCAGTTGTGTTGTGGACATACCAGTAATTTTGAGTGTGTCACACAAGTAGTGCTCTTGCAAAATTAAACAGATTTTCTCCTTGCTGCAGGGCTGATTCACTAAGACTAGCTAAATCAATGAGATTTCAGCATCTGGGTTGATAACAACCCTATAGCTCTCATTAAATACTTTGCCTTTATTGGAAAGGATTTGCAATTGTTTAAGACCTCTGTAACACATAGGTTTAGTATCTCTTTGGATTTAAAGTTTTATTTCACGGAGTCACCTTAGGCATGGGGCTGAAACCTATATGTTGGTCAGACCATCACCTGGACCATTTTGACCTTAAGACACCCTGTTTTATTCTCTCTGCTGTTGAACTGGTCTTGGCTTGTCTCCAGTCCTTGAATACTTCCCCTCATACTACAGTGCAGATGATTGTGATGTGTTGACTGTGGCATAGCCACAGTTCTAGGCCATTTTTCTCCTCTTCATGTAAATCCTGCTTCTGGTTGTCTGCAGAACCATGGTATGATTTTAGCTCTGAAGCCTATGCAGGGTAGGGGAGAAGACACAAATAAAGGCATATCCTTCTGCTGGAGCACATCTTGGCACTGGGCCTGCAGCATATCATGTACCATTTAGAGAAACCCCATAAGAAGGCGAGTTATTTGTCCACAGATATCTTTGCTATATGAAATCAATCCTCCAAACATTTCCAAATAGTGGAAAGATTGTATAGTGTAGATTGTTTTATTTCTCAGAAGGAATTTTCTATATCTGATTGTGAAATAATTGTTCCGTTTTTGCAGTTAAAGTGGACTCCATCATGAAGGGCACTTTTCATGGAGTGAAGTGCACTTTTGATTCCATCAGTGAGTTCCAGAACTGAACCTGAGATGAGTTTGGACATGTCAGTTTTGAAGAGTTTATGCAGTCAGTTTCAAGTTTGTATCCCACTACTTTTGGGTGCAACCCAGGTCCAGCCAAGTTTCTTATACCTTGCTTATGGTATCTTGCTCGATTTTATCTTCAGGATTATCAAATATTCTTTTAAGGGCTAGTGAACTTTATTCTCTTTTAAAGCAGGCTTTGATCACAGCCTCCTTCTCAGAATCCCATATTAGATCCAAGAACTCTGGATAGCTCCTGGCCTCTCTCTAACTTTTCCTTTATTGGGAAGTTATTGAGAAAGTGGACAGTAGACAGCTAGACTCTCTTTCTGGAATCTCATGGAAACTGGGACCCATATGAATTTGGTTTCAGGGTTCAGCATATCAGTGAGACTGCATTTATTCAATTGGTTGACAATCTGCTCATTTCTAGAGGTCAGCGATTTTATTGTTGTCTTAGCCCTCTTTCATTTAGCCACTGCACTCAATGTGGCTGGCCATCATATCCTTTGGAGTGCTTCAGGACATATGTGGTAATTTTTCCATAGTGTTTGACAGGTTAGACTTCTTTTCTAGGTGTACTCTGCTTACCTTCTGTTTTGCAGGGATTTTGCATGGTTCAGTACTAAGTTTACTTCAGTTTACTGTCTAACATTGTGCCATCTGAAGATGTTATTAGAAGAAGATGTTACAGTGTCTGTGTTATGCAGCACAGTCATATAGGTTCATAAGTTAATAGGTGTGTACTAGGCTAATGGTCCTGGAGCATATATAAACCTAGTCCAAGAAGATTCCCTGGCATCATGCCGCCTAAAGTTAGTTTCCATATTTACGTCTCCTTCTCTGAGTTAGCAAGCAGCTTACTCTGAATACACAAGAATAGTATGAAAGCCAGCCATTTATGGAGGAGTGAGAATGGGCTCAGGCAAATCCTGTTCAAAAACTACTGCTATATCTTCCCTCCACAGGTTCTGTTGATTTGGTCGACAGGAAGTTGGCTGACTTCAATTTAATCAATCTCACTTTGTCACTGTATAGATAGTTGACAAGTGTGTGAGATGAACAATCCCAAGGCAGGGGAATATTCCCTCTCCCCGAAGACTGTGCGATCTTGGAATTAGTATTTAAATTGGCAGGGGGTGTAGGTGGCACCTCTCCCCCACATAGGGGGGAGAGGTGTTATTTATTTATTTTTATTAAGTAATATTTAATCTGCCAAGAAGCAACCTTGATGTACAGTAGTTTACCTTAAGGATGTCAACATTTGTGCTAGTTGACGAACTGAAGGTAAATCCCCACCACATAGGTCATCCTTTGCTCCTATTCTCAAACTTTGGTTTACTGATAGGAATCCTTAGTTAGAGTCAGACTTTGAGATGATCATCAATGACTATCTGATGTTTCTGGACCAGGTGACATCTGTTGTCTTTCTGGCAGCACCTTAGGAATATTACCTGAATTAGACATCTTTATCCCATATGAGGACTCGCTGGTGGTTACATAGGCCTTTTCATCAAGATTACAGTAATTTTCTACATATGGGGCTTACTAACATTGTGCTTGTTTGACAGACTGCAGTTTGTGCAGAACTTCACATCTAGTTTATTAGTTGGAGTCCGAGCCAGATGCAGCACTAGGAGACCTAGGCAGTTGCCCAGTGCCCATTGGCTGGGAGAGCCAGCTGGTCAGGGAGCTATCACAACATTTAATGTTTAATTAAAAAAATAAAGTACATGGCTTCTTTAAGGGCAGTCTAACATCATCTGTGTGTGCAACACAGATTTACATCGTTGCATATGTCTACGCATATGTCTGCTGTTGCTTCATTTCTGTGCACTGAATTATAACTCAGTTACACAAGACATTCCTGCTGCTTCTTATATCCATGGAATAAAGCTGATGCGACACATGAAACTAATGTTCCATCAGTAAATTGTGTGTGGGTGGGTGGCTGGCAGGTTGGTTAATCTGGTCAGGTTCAAACCCTGTACCTTGCTTACAGGAGACAAGGGTTTACTATTAAATGTTCGAATGCACTCCGTGCGAACGGCGACCCCATCGACGCGTTTGCGCGAACCGAAACACCGAAACCATTTCGATAGCGAACCGAAACCGCGAAACTCCGACGATCGACATTACCGGCCGCGCAACACCTCCACACCCATGCTACCATGGGTCGGATGGGGGCGAGATTTTGCCGTTCGCACATCTGGGCGTCGGTGTAGTGACGTTCGCAGTTCCGCGTTCGGGCAATGCGCGTCGCACAAAACGGGATCGACAATTTGATAGTAAACCGGAGACAAGAACCTGAATCATCTATACCAACTACCAGACTACTCAAAAGATATGAGTTTAGTGCATTTTCAAGGAATTGTGAGTTTCAAAGGAAAAAATGTTTGCTGCTGCTAATGCTAAGTCTGTTTTTAATGTGCAACTATTTTGTTTAACAAATGGTCAACATTGTTTAGATATAAAATTTGAAAGCAGTGTTAGTAGCACAGCAGGTAACATGCTTGCTTTTGATGCAGTAGCCTGTGGGTTCTACTCCCACACCTTGTAGATAACTTGCTGATACTGTTGTGCACTTTAAGGGGGGGAGGTGGGGCGGGACTGCTGTAGTCCTGAGTGTGACTTCCTTTGGATGAGATGTCTAGTAACTATGATCCTGCTGTCAATTTGCCATCCATTCCCTCCTGCAATATTAGCAGCTTAACAATTTTTTTAAATGTAACATAAGCAATTGATTCTTCAAGGGCAGCAGCCACTGAATTTTTAGATGAAACACTAAAATGCAAAGTTGTTTGCCAGCAGCAAACACTTCATTAATTATATATCTCTTTATTGTGGAATTATTCAGATGAATTTTACTTTTGCAGAGATTGTGCATATTGACTGATATTGATGGATTGTAATGACAGATGTTTGAGTGGCCTTTTATGGTTGAAATACTCTGAAGTGGTCAGTTTTGTCATTATTGGTTCATACTTTTTGTTTTATTGATTACTTGAAAAATGTTCAAAACTGCACATTCAGAGCACACTTTAAGAAGTTTTATTGTATTATACAATGGATATAATTGAATACAATCAAGAAGGTGAATCAAAGAACACATGTATCTATGCATGGTTCTAAAATATGTGCAAGTGGCATATAGTTTAAAAACAGCCCAAAGGTAAACTTGGTCCACTGCTGGCCAGATGCATTTTCTTTGACTGTGGGTTTCAATGACGTTTTAATGAATGTGAGTTTCAAGGATAGAGAAATTTACTGTGCATGCTAAGTCTTTGTTCATTGTGAGACTGTATAGTTTTGTTTAGTAAATAGCTACTAGTGTTTGTGTTATAAAATTTGAAATAAAAGTTTTAAATTAAATCCCAATATCTGTAATCATTGTAGTAGTAAAGTAGAAAAAAGTATGTACAGTGACAGGTTTAAACAGTGATCAAGGTAACTGTGGAGAAATAATCGAGTAATGGGATGCTAGAATTGCTGTGGGGGGTGGGTTGGGGGGCTGCTGTGTGTGAAGGGGTCTCCTGATCCATTACTCTGTCTAGGACACCATTTGACCATAATCCAGCTCTGGGTGAAGTTTCTAGAGAGTCTGATAAGTCTCAGTTCGTTTTCTCATCACTGGCTTCATGTGAGACAAAAAAGTCACTTTTTAAGTTCTTGTGTTAGTTGTTATATAGTTCTATATGGTTATGACCCCTCCTTTCTTAAGGAGCTTATTGGGCTGTATTGGTCTTCTTGGCATCTCAGATTGTCTGTCTTGGGGCTGTTGCAAGTTGCCAGGCTGAGGCCTTGCTCCTTTTCTTTTCATGCTGATGATCTGTGGGATTTGCTACCATGGCAACTTTGTGACTGCACCACTGAGCATAGAATTACAGCTCATAACCCTAAAGAATGGTAAAAGAAAAATTCAACATGTTATAATTAACATCAAAAGCTTTAACAAAGAACAATCCCTGCATAGCTAATTATGCAATAACCATTTCTATGTCAGCAAGGGATAACCACAAGGTGTTCTTTAATTATGTAGAGTCTCAGAAATAGTACACAGCATTATAAGAAACATATCTCTAATGATACCCCCTACTCAAACAAAGATGGTGTAGTTGTTAACCTTGCAGATAATTTCAGCCCCAATGCCTCCAGTCTGTCAGCTCAAACTTTCTAACACAAAGTGTCCATTATATCTTCATCCTAGTAAATACCTTTGAAGAGATGCTGGAATTTCTCTCCAAGACCAGATCACCAACTCAGTGAGACCGGATAACTTAACAAGTTGTTTAAATACTACCTATCAAACCACCTCCTTGAATAATTCAACCACAGCCTGTCCACTGGATCTGTTTCACAAACATGGAAAATAGCAGTAATAAGTCCTATGTACAAAGAAGTCTCTAAAATGGAGCTTGGCAGTTATTGCCCCATTAGCCTCACAAGCATCCTTTCAAGGTGATGAATCACAACCACCATTGATCTCATAAATCTACATACCCTAGACACTAACCAATTTGGCTTTGTAAAAAGTAGATCATGGCTATTAAACCCAACTTGCTTCTTAAAAAGAGTCACAGAAGCATTAGATGAGGGTAACTCCATGCACACAGCTTACCTTGATTTCGATAAGGCTTTTGATTCTATACCCCACTGTAGCATTGTTAACAAACTGGTCAGACTCAATATGAATGTCTGTGTAACCTGTTGAATTTTAATCTGGCTCACTGATAGATAACATTCTATTAGATTTCATGGGGAACTATCCTCCATGAGACTCGTCACTGGTGATATAACCCAAGACTCAGTTTTGGGACCATTTATCTTTGACATCTGCTTCTTTGATGACAGACTTGACATTAAAAACATCTGACTGATCACGTTTATAGATGCTTGGAGTTATGATCAACTCCACTGAAGACACTCAGAACATTCAAAGGGGCTTAAATTGGACAAGATCATGGCATCAAAATCAGAGTCTAAAACTAAATGCCAAAAACTGTACCATTATACACTTTGAGAAGTATGCACTTTTATATACGTACCACGTAAAAGGCATCACCTCATAAAATAAGCTGTCATCTGAGATCAGAGACCTCACATCAGCAGTGTGGTAGAGAGAGAGGCAAATGCCCAGACTATGGCCCAGATGACCTTGACATCTTTTGGAGAGGAAAGAAGGCCTTTTTTGCAGGCAGCAAGTCTCCCTACACCCCTCATTTGGGAGACACATTCTCACAGCCCCTAAACTGATATAATGATATAATGTATACGTGTGTGTGTGTGTGTGTGTGTGTGTGTGTGTATGTATGTATGTATGTATATATAAGGGTTCACTAGACAATCTCAAAATACTGAAATGTCGAATTTCAGTATTTCGAGACTGAATAGTCAAAAGTGCAGTTACACAAAACTGCACTATCTCGAATGCGGAAATGTTGAATCGGCTGTCGTGGTGTTGTTTCATATCTGACACAATTTTTAGTTTTCCTTGCAATGTTCTATGATATTATTTTATTGAATTTTGTTCTGTCTCAGACAGCCAACCAGTTTAGAAGTACTTCTTGTTGACTTATAAAACAGTTCCAACAAGCCTTTTTAAACAGCTTTATTCCTTTACTATGTGATTACATATTGAAAACATTGCTGCCACCTTATTCTGTTAAAGTCTATAAATTCTATAAAAATCAGTATTTCCTAAATGGAAAATGAAAAACTCTTAATGGCAGTTGTTGAATTTCGCAGTAGATGAGATGATGCAGCTTGCTAATAGGCTGTTTGGGATGCCATTGTCATTTATGTCAATGCTATAGGTATTCTACCTTCAGATACTGTTTTCCTGACAGCTGCTTGATCCTTAATTACTTGCTTGCCTGAACAGGGCTGGTCAGTGCTGTGTCTGGTTTTGTTTGCTCACTGCATTATTTATTGTTTATTTCCATTTTTTCCTTCTGAAAGTCCGACTGAGAAAAAAAAAAACTTTTCATTGGAGGCACAGGGTGAAAAGCTCCACATACAAATGATACAATGTCATACACTAATGCAATGACTAAGAGTCACATAGGCTAACAGTTGCAGTACATAAACTTCCAAAATGGCTGCACACTGATATCAGGTCGATTAAAGCTCTCCTAGTCTGAAAACAGAAACTTTGGAAAGCAGTCAGTGAAACCCATTTATTTTGTTAAAATTCAGTTACTGGATAGGCAATGCATTGCCTGTATGTCAGCAACTAAGAAACTTGTAGAAAGTAAGAGAAAATCAACTTTCAAATTACAAAATGTAGAACAAAAAACTTGAAGGGAAGAGCCTTTGGCTGTTCAGTAACAAAAACAAAAAAAAAGCCCCAAAGCAAAACAGATCAGGCAGCCTTAGTTCAGCAGATGGTTTCCAGTAATTTACAGGAAAAAAATAAATCAACTGCATTCAAAGATTTCTAAAATATGCAAGATACTGGAGAAATACATACAGTCAAATGAAAAATGCTGGAAAGAATAGAAGAAACCATGGGTGGCTATTCATATAAGCTGATAAAAACTGTTGTAATTAGAGGCTAGAATGAAGGGAAGACTGACTTTGAGACTTCTAAAGAAGAGCTGTTCCAAAAAATAGAGCTAGAAAACAAGAAAACAGAGCATGCAGAGCTTGAGATGTTCTGCTGTATCAGAGGAACTGGAAGGAAAAGATCACATTGATTTTATGAAAGTACAAATAACCATCTGGGTTGGTATTCCACAACAGCATCTGTTAACGGAAAGGGCACACCTTGTCCGTGCTCCTAATCTGGCCACAAAAAAGAAGCCTAGACCTATAGTAGTAAAGATGCCATCATATCACTAGATGGAGTTGCTCTTGACAAAATTACAGCAGAACGCTAAAGTATCATCAACTAGGGACACCAGAGTGTTCATGGGAAATGATCATTTACTATAAAAAAGGCAGAAGAGAAGCAAGTTTATCCTGCAGTTAGAGTATGTCAAGAGAGAGGGGTGAGATTCAAGTTACTCTAACTGCTCCTTCTGAAAAAAATATCCCGAAGACAAAGATGTTCTTTGGTACAGAATAGGTGAACGAAGAAATAAAATAGTTTATCAAGCAAAAAAGTGAACCAACAAGTTGAAAGGGATTCTGCATCTCATTCCTTTGACAATGACACATTCATATACAGAACTTTGTACTAAAACCTCCTCTGGTGTTCCAAAGGAAAATTGTTGAGTGACAGAAAAAACGCACAAGAGCTGAGGAGAAAAGAAGGGGTACACTAGATTTGAATCTGAGACCAGTGTTGGGTGATGGAGAAGAGGAAGAAGAGGAGTAACATAAATCTGAAAGAAAGAAATAAACAGGCAACTGGTAAAGGGATATGATGCAGTTTGGAAATCTAACTGTACTTCTGCAAGAAGTGGTGGGAAAAAAAGAGAAAAAAGACTGGAAGTTTGTTGATTATTATTTTAAACTGGTTGTGGACCCTAGAGTATAATCATAGAATCATAGGAGATTACTAGGCTATCGACCCAGATGTCATTTTAAGCCTATCCATTTCAACCCAATGTAATACCATGGAGGTACTAGTCAATACCCAAGATTGCATTTAGTGATGACAGGAGGGTTGTGGACGCTATCCTGGTAAGAATTTACAGTGCCACATCCACTCATCCAGGTTCCTCTTGAACAGTGTCACAGAGGTTCTTTTTTTCACATGAATTGGTAGCCTGTTCCAAAGATGTGGCAGTCACTGGGAAATAAATCTGTTGGTCTAGTATGTCCTATTTAGGTCGCAGGCCATATTTAAGTCCCTGGCATGGGTAGCTCTAGACCCATTTGATTTATGAATATTCAGTAAGTTCATTAGGTTTGGGTCGTGGGTTGCTCTGTAGGCCAGGCGTACGTCTCCACTAATTTTCCACTTTTTCATTAATGTTTATAAGGATAATGAAGGAAGTGAAGAAGTTCCCTTTCTTTCTTAGTATATACGTATAAACTGTAAATTAAAACATACATCTCTTTCTTCTAGTAGTAATACGTGTATAACAAACTTCTTGAAGTGTTTGGTATTAATGTCAGTGATAAAGCAGGGATGTACTTTTTTCCTATCTGCCAGCAGAGCTCTGCAAATGGCATATGTACCATCTGCAGACATAGATAATAAATGAGGAATTGACTTGAACCACGGACTGTGAGTTATATGAATGAAGAAATAATTAAATTAGTACTTAAAGAAATGATGGGCAGCTCAGTGAAAATAAATGGTCTGTCACTTTGAAGAGAATACAAGCAGATATATCCCTACCAGTAATAACCACCTGAGTTGAATTACAATAATGCAAAATATATTCATTTAATGGAAGCCAGGACACTTTTTTTCTTAAAGCTATAAATCAGTCAATTGCGAGTATGCAAGTTGGTTTTCATATTTGGTAAGAAATTGAGGTGGGACAAGAAAAGATGGCGTGGGTGCAGAATGGAACACGGGCTCTAACATGCACTGTCAGCATGATTAAACCTAACTTTAGAATGGGTGAAACCTGTGAATACAGCTGTCTATCTGGGTCATCTACCCATATATGAAGGTGTAATTTTCCTTTTTGAAAAATATATATAGTTGTGTGTCCGTTGTGTGTTAAAAAAGTTTGAGGCATAGTTCTTTTTTTTTTTTAAATATTTTTATTGAATCTAAAAGTCTGTGAATATGTGACATGGGTCTAAACAGAGCTGAGAGGCTGCAATTGCATGTAAGTTTAACCTATCAACAGTAATGTATGCATGCTAAGTTGTTAACATATATTAAAAATCTGTCATGTATAATAACTGACATATCAGTCAAATCATGGAATGTAAATGGCACTGTAGATATGGACAAGAAGTAAAGAGTATTGAATTGTATTAATAAGTGTAGAGTGCAAATAGTAGTGTTACAAGAGACATGCTTAGATAGAAAGAGTGTGTTAGTCTGGCATATAAAGAATTCGGAATGGTTATTCAGCAGAGCATTAGGGACAAAGGAAAAGATGAATTGTTTGCAAAGTAGCTCCAGTAGTGATAGAGGAAGAGAGGAAAGACAACAAGGGTAGATTTGTGGTAATAAGGAGTTATTGGCAGAGAATGAAAATTACATTGGCATGCATTTGTATTCCACATGAAACTATTAAGGAGCTTAAGAGAATTATGGGAGAAGTAATTAGCTTATTATTCATTCGTTGGCACTGGAACCTGGTGTGCAATAGTAAAGATGTGTCAGGAGGACCTAGAAGGGGAAAATGTGACACAAGAAGGTAGATTTCTGAAGAAATATAAGAGAATGTTTGAATGAAAAATATGAAATTACTAGCAGGAACCCAGACAAAATTTGCATATTATTCTCCAATGTACAATACCTGGGCTAAATGGGACAGAAACTATACTTCACAGGATTATGGGTATTTGACTGACAGTTTTGAAATGATCCAGAAACTATTTCAGCCATGTGCCAATAAAAACTAAGATAAAGATGCAGAGAAATCAAATAAAAAATTAGACATTGGCTCGTTACTGCTTACCTATTTAAAGCGGAGTATTTTATGGAATGGGTTGTGAAAATGATTCATGAGTTAATAGCAAATATACAAACTTCTTCAGAAGAGATAGCCGAGGAGTGGGATAAAAATAAAATGAAATTTTACAATACAATAGAAGTGAGAGAGACAGAGATATGAGAAAGAAATAACAGTAATTATTTAGAAGGATTATCAAATGTTAAAGTATTGCAGATGAAGGGGAATCTTGCAGAAGAAAAAATGTAGCAATTGCTGAGGTAGATGAAGAGGAATCTTACAGAAGAAGAAATGGAGCAATTGCTGAGGTTAAGGGAAAACAAGGGATTATTTGGAAAATTTGCATGAGTTTAGAAAGATTGCTGTTAAGCAAGTACTTTTTAATAATAACCTCAGAGCACAAAAACTATTAGCAAAATGATTTAGGCAATATAAAATAAAAAGGGGCATTGTAAAGCTAAGGGAGACAAAGGTTACAAAAATAATCAGAGTCCTTAGATATTATAGATATTTCATAAATTCTATGAAAACCTATATAAAGCCGGGGAAATGGGGACCATGAAAAGACACAAATGGAAACATTTATGGAAGACTTAAATATGCCAATTTAGAGGAAGATGAAGCTCAAGAAATAATAGCTAAGATATGAGAGGATGAGATAAAATTGTTGATGCATTATCAACTAGCATCGAAGTCTCCAGGGACAGGGGATATTTCTGTGGAAATTTGAAAGTTAGGAGGGGGAAAAGTGATAAAGATATGGACCATTTTGTTTAACAATATTTTAAAAGGATGGACAGTACCATCACCTTGGAAGAAAGTTGTGGTTGCTGTACTTCTCAGAGAGGACTAAAAACTTTTTAATAAAACTTCATATAGGCCACTTTCAATTTTGAACCGTGATTATAAGGCATTTATGTCTAAATTAGCTTAGACAATGGCTAAGATGCTGCCCAAACTGATAGATATGACAATATCCTTTTTCTGTGGTACAAAGTATAAGTGCATTGAGCTTAGAGAAAGAAGACAGGTGGTGCAAGGTTCAAATCCAGTATACAAATATGTTATATAGGGGATCTCTAGTTGTCTAGTGGTTATGATTTAGCACTCGTACTACCACAGCTCTGGTTTTATTCCCAGTCAGGGAATTTCAATGGATTTTTGGGGTTGGAGATTGGAATAATGGTTAAGGTGTTTAGCTCACTGACACAAGTTACAGGGCTTGATTCTCACCTTTTAGGGAAATTGGTTAGGCTTAAAATGGCCCACAAGGGCAGTTAGCCTAGTACTTACATATGAACCTATGTAGTTTTGTGAAGGGGAGACAAACATTTGACAACATTAATGTAATGTTGAAGGTGATCCATGGCTTTTCATTTTTTTAATGATTTCTAGTGCATTTAGGCCAATGCAGCCAATCAGTACTAACTCTAGACATGCCACATGTCATCTTTCTTTATGAGGTCATCAGTACAACATAAGTGGATTGTTTGGCTATAGTTTGGAAACATAGGGCTTAAGACCAAGCCTGATATCCATAAACATTGAGATGTCTGCGAAATATCCTAAATAACATCTTCTCACAGACAAACCATTCAGTAAATACTCAAAGACCCAGCTAAGCCAGAGTCTTCACTGTGTAAAACCTTGAAAGTCTTACAGTGAAGACCCATTTGATATATGGAAATGACCTGATAAAAATATAATGGCATTTCAGCTACATGGCTTCTGAATGTCTTTGACTTATCACTTTTTACTTTTTAAGTCTTTACTGGTACATCCAGGCCTATAAAGCTAAACAGTACTAGCTGTAGGCATGCCATGCTTTGCCCTTTTTGTAAGTGCATCAGTACAGCATAAGTGTATCTTGGGATTGTGGGGTTTGGACTTATTTATCTGAATGCACCAGTAAAGACTTAGAGTACAAAGCAAAAAGCCATGGGCATTCAGAAGCCGTGTAGCTGAAACATTGGTATGAACTTAAGAAGTCACTTGCATAAATCCTGTACAGGTTTATGAGCATCAGGATGATCTTAAGCTTTGTGTTTCAAAGTATGGAAAAGCAATCCACTTATGGTGTATTGTCAAGCTCAGAAAAAAAGGGTGAAACATGGTATATCTTAAACTGGTAAGGTTTGGCATTATCAGCCTGAATGCACCAGTAAAACCTAAAAACTAAAAAGTGAAAAGTAATTAGCATTCAAAAGCCATGTACATAAATGAAACACTGGCATGTCCTTAAAGGGTCATTTGCATATATCCCATGAGCCTACACTACAGGAAGTTTAAGGTGTTACACACTGAGGACTCCAACTTTGTTCTGTGTTTCTTAGAGATTCTGTTGAATGGTTTGTCTGTGAGCCCTTTTTACCCTTTGATTTGATTAACAAAATGATGGACTGTAGGGGAAAAAGCCAAAGCCTTCTGCATTTTCTGAGAGTTGTGTGCTTTCTTGAAATTTTCTATTTTCAGTACTGATGCTGAAATCATTGGTGTAGTCAGGGGATTATATATTTTCAGCAAGGGTTGTGCAAGTGTTTAATGGGGTTGGGGTTGAGGTATCAAAAGGAATAAAAAAAGAAAAATGAGTACAGATTGGATTCTAGTGAAATTTAGTCAACTGAAAGCTGAGGATGTATGTAGTCTGGGTTTATATAATGTCCTTACCTATAAAATTATTTTGTGTGTTATAGCACAGTATCAAGGTCTGCTGTGATCCAATTACATTAAGAAAGTTATAGCTAGCAAAGAGTATTATTATTCTGTAGCAGCGTTGTCGCCTCACAGTTAGACGTTGCCCGTTCGATTCTCAGTTAGAGCGTCTTCTGTGTAGCGACATGCGTGAATGGGCGTTCCTTCATTGAAGGTTGTGCATTAGGCCCGGCAAGCCAGCACGTAAAAATCTACTGCCAATCATTAGCAGACCGGAGTTCCGCTGTGGTGACCCCTAACCGGGAAAAGCCGAAAGACACGAGTGTGACAGAGGAAAAGAAGGAGGCCAAATTTGCATTATTTTTTTTCATTATTTTGGTGTCTGAGCTATTTTAGAGGATCACAGAAGAGCATAGAGATGTGAGTCAGTGTGCAAAGTTTCTACCTGATGAGCTCATGTGATACTGTGCTCTAGTTTCAAGACTATGTCAGTTCAAGTGTAGTGGATACAAATGTGGGAGCTGATGAGAGGCTTTTGTCTGCAGACCTGCAAGACAGCAGTTAAGGCAAATCGTAATCGGTGCAGCTATTCAGAATGAATTTTAGAAAATTTAAAGGGATTTCTGTATTGACTACATGGGTGTCCTTATGTGGGCACTCTGAACATAAGGGACAAATAGAAGTAAGACATCAAGAGGGTTATGCTTCAGGAGGTGAGAGAAGAGGGGGTTCTATATTTTTGTTGGAGGAAAAAAAAAACTATTTTTCAACTTTTTTATATGAGAAGGGAAGCTGGGAAGGAAGTTGAGAAGAGGGTGTAGGAGAGAGGATTAGGGAAGGAGGGAGGTGGATAGGATTTTCAACACTGACTACCCTGGTTTGAAAGACCTCAAATGTTTCCACTACCTGATGGTCATGCAGTGGAAAACCTTGATGTGAGGACGGTGGTATTTCTGTGGTTGAAGCTGACCAAAGCAGCCAAACTTGCACCCACTGAAGAAGGTCCTGCATGGACAAGAGGCACATCTCTACTGCCCGCTCCACCACATCCTCATCCAGGCTCAAAGCTTACAATGTTTGTGGCTTTCCAAGTTGCATGGCATTATGGTGCCTATAGGACAGGAGCCACCTTCCTGACCATTTGAGGACATCCCAGGGTGGGCAGAGGAAGATCTGAAATATTCCTTGACCTGGGAGGAGTGTGATTGGGCTGCTCTTTGAATCTCTGGACCTGTGGAAAAGGAAACATTAATGTGAGAGAAAAAAAGCAAAGCAATAAAAAATTTAAAAAAATGAGGAAGGAGGGGGTAAAAAGGCACACAAAATGGAAAAAAATAAATTCACTCATAATTATATGTTCCATCAATACATACTATATTGACAGTGCTTACTAAACATCTAATACGTAGGTGTAAGATATGAAATGGTTCTACATTTTACACTGAGAAAATATTCTGCAATATGGTACTGATATGGATTGTTCTGAAAGGATTATTAGTATTACAGTATTTCTGTTAAGTCCACGTTGATTACTACTTATATCTGAATGATTTCTTTTAAGAAATGGTAGAATACTTTCATTTTTTTGCAACAGAATGCTTTGCTTAATTCTACATCTTGATTTCATAAACATGAATAATTTTTGCATACTCACAGGCATCCTCGATGAGCCTATCAAGCATCCTTCAAGCTTGCTGTCGATTATAACTGATATGTTTGGCTACATAAAGAACAATGGAAATACATGGCTGTTTACCTGTCATATATCCATATACTTAGCTGTATATAACAATCATTTTTACTTTAATCAGTTATGATACATTTAGTAAACAGTACAGTAGGTCTTGTACTCCATGCAAATTGTTAACAATAGTGAATGACTTTGTTGCTCTCAATTGACATTTTTTTTACTTCAAAAACAGGTTTATGTTAGTGCTTTCGTTCACATCCAATACATGAACTTCTTCAGAAAAAGGTATTAAACACATATCCACTTAAATAAGAAAGTAATTATGACATCATAGAGCAACCTAACTCTTAAAGTGCCATACTTCCAAAACTCCACTCCCTAATACATCAACAAATATGAGCTATCAAGTAAATCAAATATTTCACTAAAAATGCATTATTTTAACTAAATGCCGCAGTGGTGCAGCGGTATCATTGTCACCTCACAACAAGAGGTTCTCCCGTTCGATTCTTGGCTGGAGCACCTTCTGTGTGGAGTCTGCATGTCCTCCCCACGGTCGAGTGGCATTTGAAAGGCATGCGTGAATGGACATGCCTTCGTTGAAGGTTGGGTGTCGAGCTGGCACATCAGCACCATAAAAATCTGCCAATCATTAGCAGACCGGAGTTCCGCTGTGGCAACCCCTAACCGGGAAAAGCTGAAAGAAGAACATAGTTTAAAAACAATCTACGTCTCACTTAAAATGAATCTCAAAAAATTTTTTTTTTTGCGAGCATTTGAAAAATATGCTCCTGGGCAGAGCCTACCCCCGTGATGTATTGGCACCAGTTATAGACGAAGTGGTGATAAAAAGAGACAGAGGGTGGTTTAGACTAATTCTCAAAGATAAGGGTGACATTTCTGACACAAGGGAAATTGGTGTGTTAGAGGGGTTAATCCAATTAACTACCAAAGAAAATGATTATTCTTTGAACTTTATTACCCCCCTATTCTCTTTATGCTAAGGTCCTTAGAAATATTTTGATAAAAAACTGGGTGGTTCTTTTAGAGGACCCCTTGATTAGGCAGAAAATCACCGACTCCCCAGGTGTAATTTTTAGACGTGGGTGTAATATTAAAAATATTCTTGAGAGAAAAGAAAATATTACCGCTTTTAGAACAGGGATGTCTAAATGTGGTAGATGTAAATTTTTCCAATATAGTGAAGTGACGAACAGATTTTGTATTAATAACTGCACTTATATTATAAATGGTAAGTTTAATTGTGACAGTCCTGGGGTTGTTTATCTTGCAAAGTGCCAAAATTGTACTGGGTTCTACTTTGGTAAAATTGAAAGACACTTTAAACAGAGAGTTTATGAGCATCAGTACAATATTAGTATGCAAAATAATACAAATGTACTGGCAAGACATATTATGGAGAATAGTGGCCACCACTTTCATTATTTAATTATTGAACAAGTGATAAGAAAGGCCAGGTGTGGCGCTTGGCAACTCCATTTAGAAGAACGAGAACTTTATTGGCAATTCAAATTGAATGCCTATGCTTACCCAGGACTAAATGACCAATGTTCATTGAAATGTATTTTAAAATTGAAAGCTTTAGAATGATGATGTAAAAAAAAAAAAAAAAAAAATTGAGATTCATTTTAAGTGAGACGTAGATTGTTTTTAAACTATGTAGTTAAAAAGAATGCATTTTTAGTGAAATATTTGATTTATTTGATAGATCACATTTGTTGATGTATTAGGGAGTGGAGTTTTGGAATTATGGCACTTTAAGAGTTAGGTTGCTCTATGATGTCATAATTACTTTCTTATTTAAGTGGATATGTGTTTAATACCTTTGTCTGAAGAAGTTCATGTATTGGATGTGAACAAAAGTGCTAACATAAACCTGTTTTTGGAGATTCCCACGGCCATGTTTGTTTATTTTATCAGTTTTTGTGTGTTTTTATTAATTTTTTAAATTCATATTAACAGTTTTTCCTAACTTTGTTTATTGCAATTACAAGCTGCAGGGTGTAATGACTTCCTCTTCTTTTATACATTTGTAATTGCTCCAGCTTGTCTGGTTGGGGGTGAGGTACACCTTACAACTTTTGCATTGCTATATATTTTAGTTTGTTTGTACTCTGCAGTTTGCCCTGCATAGATTACCTGAATTAAATAAAATAACATTTTATTTAAGGAAGAGACTTCTTAATTTCTGCAAAAACAATTTGAACACTTCAGTCTTCAATAAGTTCTGTGCAGGATATTCAGTTGCTAGTCTGCCCCCAGCCCCACTCCTGCCTAGGGTGTGGAGTCTGTACAAGATGGCTGACCAGAGTCAAATTCTGGAAATAATGACAGTCTTACAAAAGCAGCACAATAAGAAATGATTTGTGGCATATACTGAACACTGCCTTTCTTAGAAAATGTAGGCATTTCATATAAATAATCCTTTCCTAAACAGCTTGGAGCTTGACCTTGTGCCATCATAGGTGCTGCCATCTTTAGAAATGCCAGAATATGGAATTGTGGGACAAAGGTTCAGATGGCGTGAACCATATCTTCTGAGATATGGCATCACCATACTCAGCCCATATGACCATATAGGGTTATCACCCAAAGTTAAAGCAGTGTTAAGTTTGGTTTACTGTTTGTTTTGAAGCTTTCGTGTGGATTTATTTTATAAATAAATATGTACACCTTATTTTATGTATGAGAAGGGAAATCAGTGATCAATTCATTAATTTAACATTTGCTTCAGTGTATTTGTTTAAGTGGAGGAAAGTTTTGACTTGAATTCCACAATGTCATTATGGTGATGCATTAAGAAGTTATAACAGCAAGACTGTAAAAGTAGTCCCTGAGATATTCCTTCCATAATTACTGTTTGTAACTATATTGCATTAATAACATGTTTATATTGTGTTTATGGCTTCAGTTAAAGCAAGTGAGTGTTAGGAAGAGATAAAGTGTGTCATAGTATGATGGATGCAGGTGGATTAGGCTTCAGTACAGACCAGTTTATATGTTCACACAATGCAGATATATATCAAAATGGTCTAGCTTATTTATATTTCATGGGGGCATTTTATGTGCTGTCCTGAGGTCAGAGGCACTGAGCACAGCTCTTCTACAACCATCAGAAGTCATTCAACACCTATGAGACTACATACACCAATATAACTGCGATTCCTAGAGATCAGCTTGGCTGAGCTTCGTTTGCATAAGAAATTCATAAATGGGCAATAATTTCCATCAATAGTTTTATAGCCAGCATATTTAGCTGCACTCAGCCAAACTCACAACCCATGTCTCTCAACCTCCTAGCACAAAAAATCTGGACAAAGCCAAGCATAATGGGAGTACATAGGCCCAAACATAGGGGCACATTTTAAAAATTGTACTTATAAACTTAGAAAGTTGATAGAATAACACATTTTGCTTTGGCATACATTTTTTGAAGAATATGAAGTCTGAAATTCAAATGTCTGTAACTATTTACTGATGTGAATCTTCAATGATTTAGCAGAAAACCACAAATGTTATGAGGAACAGACCAAAAATACGAGTAGAAATTCTGGACAGTTGAGTTATGTTGCAACCGTATTCACCTCCATGCCTACACTACTCAGGACCTGTCAGACTCGGGTAGGAAACTGTGGTGGATGGGGTAATGTTGAGTCTCAGGGGGACATAGTAAGTTATATACTACATGATTCACAAGGCAAAGTGGAGGGGTGATAACACAGAAGTCAGGCAGTCCTCATCAACACTCATCTACACATAGCAGAACATCTCATCCAAGTATTGGTCACACAGCACTGTGAGATCATTACCTGTAGGATCGCCTGCATCCAGTAGGTCATGTCATAGCAGCAAGTCATCATCAAAGTCAAATGATGATCACTGGGCACTGTCAGTCACGTCATCCTTAGGGGATGTTGTGAAAGGCACATTTGACCTTTTATAAGTCAGGGACGACAGTGCAGTTGCTGCAAATAACACATGTGGCAATTCACCAGTATGTTTTTCACTTGACTAAAATCATCAGCTAAAGTAAAAAAAATAGGAGGGGGTAAGCAGACTGTAATGTTGACCAGTATTAAGGACCTATTCAGCAGCATGTTTTTGACTTGAGTAATGCTAATGCTTACAACAGCAGGAAAGATAAAAAAGAGAAATGGTTTAAAACAAAGACTGGGGGGATCTGTAGAATTCGAGATAGAACTTTATTAAAGGCCTATTAAGCAGCATTTCATTTATTTGATAAATGCTAATGCCTGCAATAAAACAAAACAAAACGTAATTAAGAAAAGTAAAAAAGGAGGAAGGTGAGTAGCACACTGCAATGCAGAACAGCATTAAGGGCCTAACACACCGGTGAAATGAATGATTATAGAAGTAGCATAAATCCTGCCAGCATCAGTAGCACACCTCTCACATGACATTCAGCACTGCACAAATGATTGCTATTAATTCAGATGACACAAGGGGTGCTGTGTATAATAGAATGAATTCAACAATTGGCTAAGTTTCTGGTGTCATTCTAAGGGGATTCAGTATCTGTCTGCCTGGGATGACACGACTGACAGACCTTGATGCTTTGCCAGAGATGGCCTGCATCGGTCACCCCTGGGCTTCCGGATACTGGCCAAGGTTCTTGCCACCCCTATAGTGCCTTTTTTATGTGGTGTTCCAAAGACCAAATCACCGCCGTAACAGCTACAAACAAATGCAATCTGAGGGTCATGCTGCTCAATGCTAGAAGTTGAAATCTCAAAATGCACTTGCTCGAAGCACTCCTTAAAATAGAGAACATCAACATTTGTGCTGTAACAGAAACCTGGTTCAAGGCAGCAGAAAGCATCCCTGCACTACCAGGCTATAACTCATTCCACACCTTTCGGCCCCAGAACTTGGACCAAAGCTCCAAAGGTGGTGGTGTTTCCATATTCATAAAGGATGCACACACCTCCAGACTGGTAGCCCAACATAATGCATCAGAGATACTTCAGGTGCAGCTAACATTGAGTAAGACAGCGATTCAGGTAATAGCCTGCTGTAGGTACCCAACAATGACCCAAGACTCACACTCCATGTTCATAAGCACCCTGGAGAATATTAGAGTCCAACCTAACACTCTCATACTGGGTGACTTCAACTACCCCTCCATTAACTGTGAAAACTACTCATGCGCCAATACACTTGCCCAACATTTCCTGGAATTCATTAATTCCAATGCCCTGGACCAGCTTGTTCTTACCCCCATTAGAGGTAGCAACATCCTTGACCTGGTCATTACTAACATGGGCTACCATTGCTCTATACCAATAGTCAACTCCTCCCTGGTTAGATCTGACCACAAACTAATCACCTTGGAAATCCACATCCCTCCCTCCCTCCACAAAGGTAACCACCATGAAAAACTTCTCCAAACCTAACTTTGGGCTCCTAAAAACAGAGGTGGCTAACTTCATGGAACCCATGCAATTGGAGAACAGCTGCATGACCATCAAATCATACACTAATGCCCTGTACAAATACGTACACAAATGCATGGATCTCACCATACCCAGTAGAACCAAGATGCTCTCCTCCAAAACAAGGAAGACAATCTGGTGGTCCCCTGCAATAAACAAACTCTACAACAGAAAGAGGAAACTGATGCAAAATAAGGTGAAGTCCCAAGACTGGAAAAACTCTATCAGCCTCAACAAAAAGTTGAAATCCCTCATCAAATCCTCTAAAGCTAGCTATGAAAACAGAATTGCAGCATATAGTAAAGACAATCACAAGGCCTTCTATAGTTATGTAAAGAATCTCCACGGGAATACCCAGATTTGCTCGGACCT
This sequence comes from Protopterus annectens, assembly GCF_019279795.1. Lineage (NCBI taxonomy): Eukaryota > Metazoa > Chordata > Ceratodontiformes > Protopteridae > Protopterus > Protopterus annectens. The sequence continues at coordinate 1,000,907,113 of NC_056727.1, read as the reverse complement.
GTTGCACAATGGCATCTCCTATACTGAGCCAACAGATATTGCCAATATACTGGCCGACAGATTCAGTGCCAACTTTACTCCTCTCTCCCCCATCAAAGGACCAATCACAATACCAGTAGATTGCCAGGCACCCAGTATTATTGCTGCACAGGTTAAAACAGCACTGTCCAAGGCCAAGAATACAGCTTCTATGGGACCTGACAATATCCCTGGATGTGTTCTACATGAAATACAGACTGAGCAGGCACCTCACCTGTGTGCCCTGTTCAATCACAGCCTCACCTCAGGCTTTGTCCCTACCAAATGGCGCACTGCTACAGTCATCCCTCTCCACAAAGGAGGAGTGACTACAGACCCTGGGAACTATCACCCTATTAGCCTGATGAGTCTGATATGCAAAGCTATGGAACGCATCATCATGGACCTAATAAACAAGGATATAGGGAATCTCCAAACTCTGGATCCCACACAGTTTGGTTTTGTGAAGGGTAGATAATGCCTGCTCAACCTGGTTGACTTCTTTGAGTCAGTCACCAGAGCTGTGGATGAAGGCAAGGTGGTTCATACAGCCTACCTTGATCTGGCCAAGGCCTTTGATACCATTCCCCACCCAGGAATCATAGGAAAAACTAAGCTAGGCATCAGCTCCTATATCACTAGGTGGGTTACAAGCTGGCTGACAGAACCCACAGTGTGAAAGTAGCTGACTCCAAGTCAGACTGCCGACCAGTCACGAGTGGAGTCCCACAGGGTTCAGTCCTGGGTCCTCTCCTGTTTGGTATCTACTTCTCTGAAATTCAGGCTAACACAAATGGACTCTGGCTGACAAAGTTTGCAGACGATTGCAAGTTGGGAGCCATAATTAATTCCCCAAGTGATGTTATCCTACAGAAAGGCCTCGCTGAGACCAACAACTGGTGTCAGAACCATGGCCTTAAGCTCAGTGCCAAAAAATGTCATCATTCCCTTTGGGAAAAACCTGGTTCCCATGAATTACCACATCGATGGTAGTCCACTGAACACAGAAGGCATCATAGGAGATCTGGGAACACAGGTTGAAAGCAACCTCACTTTTGACCACCACATTGCTACTGTGGTCAGAAAGTCCTTCTATGTGGCACATCTCATTACTAAGGGTTTTGCATCCAGGAAGAAAGAGGTCATTGTCTCCCTCTACTCTTCCCTCATTAGGCCATTCATCAAGTACAATGCCCCATTTGGCATGTACCTCACTAGACATTTGCAACAACTGGAGAGGCTGCAATAGTACCTCACAAAGTGGATCCTAGGCCTTAAAACACTTGCCCTATATGGACAGACTCAAAAAACTCCAACTATTCTCTGTCTCATATCGCCTACTTAGAGGTGGTCTCTGCTTGACTTACAAAGCCATGTCTGACTCAGCTCTGTTAGAAATGCTACATCTAAAGAAATCCCAATCCCTCCACACTACACGCTCCAGAGACCTCAAACTCATTTCCACAATCAACAGAACAAGCTGGAGGGACAGGTTCATAACCCAGAGACTGCCCATGCCATGGAATAGACTTCCCATACGTGTCAAGTGGAGCGCCTCACTGGCCCTCTTCAAGAGAAATCTTGATGACTGGATGGGAAACAGAAAATTCACCCCAGGGATCACTCCAGTGGCTCTACTCGACAGAAGCTCTGGGAACCAAGGTCAGGTGGCACGATACCAGGGTAATCCTATGGGCTAGGCTTGTAAAAGGCTCCAGGGCCATTAGCCTAGTACACACCTATGAACCTATAATTAATTTGATGTAAATAACTTAATGCAGACAAAAATTCTTATATAGCAAATTAGAAATACTACAGAAACAGTAAAATATAACACCAGAAATGTTATACAAATTTCTTCTTGAAGGGAGTGCCTCATGAAAACTGAAAACAAGGTAGAATACAGCTACAATATATGGTAAAATACAAACATTTCTTTAAGCTACTCAGCCAAGTGGTGTAATAGTAGTTATGAAGTAATGAACTGTACAGAAATAGCATTAACTGCATATTTCACAGCAGTTCCTAAACAAAACACACGCAGCGATTCAGTACAACATTACATATTCCTTAAATGCTGACAATTTCATTTGTTGCACAGATCTCAGTGAACAGTCGAGAACAACTCTAATTATATGGTGCCAATAAACTGAAAATGTATATAAACCATACGAGTAACTGCACTTAAAAAACATTCTTTAAAATGTGAGGGATTGTCTGATGAACAGTTGCAGTAGGCCTTGCACCATACAGCGATGCCCATGCAGAGCACTCTATGCATTAGTTAAATTCTATGTGTTTTTTTTATAAAGAAGGCAACACTAACCTGAATGTTATGGTTAATAGTTACGGACTAGATGCTACCTCTTGCCTGCCTAGCTATATACCGTGCCCAAGCTTGCTGCATGGGTTCACTTACTACAGCTGTCAGCTGGCCACCAATACTATCATCAGTGGTAGAACAACTTATACTGGGAGCTGCAGTAACATCACGGGGTAGTTCACCACCAGACCAGCGCATGATCATATTGTGCAGAATGTAACATGTGGCAAACCTCCTGCATGTAGTAACAGGGTCATACTGAAGGGCACCCTTAGACTCATCCAGGCAACAGAAATGGGCTTTCAGTATGCCAAAGAATTGCACAATGTTTGGGACAGCAAGGTGTTGTACCTTTTTCTGGCAGCTCTCATAGGGTTTCCTATGGGTGTCATCAACCAGGGCACAAGCAGGTAGACTGCATCACCTGAAAAACACAAAAAAAAGGGGGGGGGGTAATCGATATATTAACCAAGGTATAAATAATTACATAATTATTGTGAAAATTTCCATTTACCAGCAAGGTGACAATGGGGTATCCTACTAGACAAGAAGCATTCAATGAATATATGCAAGGGGTCCAAGCAGAGAGATGAAATCAGCAGAACAAAGAGAGAATAGTGCTGCTGGAACTGAATTCATCCTCATACCTTGGTAAGTACCTTTATATGGTTGACCCTGTTTTCACAGAATTTTACCAAGATGACACTGTAGAGGTAGGCTAAAAAATAAAAAAGACAGCTGGGTGTGCAGGTCACACAATAAAAAAGTGCCCAGTCCTGGTGTATGCATTGGTGCCAGGACTGGGAAAAATCGGAGTGTGGAATTCTCAGGACATGGAAACATTTTTACAATAGGGTTAGGCCAGGCTCGGGAGGAAGATGCCCCCAACCTGTGGTAGCTTACAAAAAAACACAAAAATTGACTGGGCAAACAAGAACCATAAAGATAACAGAGTGGAGTATTGAGGATAAGGAAGAAATTATGTATTGTTACTATTGTAGATCAGAGTGTGTGATACAACTTTAAGAAGCTTTCCAGTGAATCAGCAGTGCATATAAGTACTGAGCACGTTCAAGCAAGAGTGCCATTTTGAGTGAGCAGCCAGAGTAAGAGCATGCAAGTATGTAGTCAGTCAGTTAGTTAGATAGTTCATTTAAGTTTAATTTCTGTGCCATCCATCCTGATGTATTTGTATACAATAAGCTACTTAAATGAACAACCAATCCTCAATGTCTTCTTAATGCACATAAGAAGGGTGACAATTATTATGCAAGAAGCCCAGAATTTCCACATCGAAAATAATCAGATTAAGAGACAACTTAGAGGAAAGAAAAAATACTTGTACAAAAAAAAAACAAACAAAAAAAAAAAACAAAACTGTCAAACACTTCAAATTAAAATTTGCATTCATTAATACAACAATGGGCCACATGAAAAAAGAAGCAATAGAGGAAGTGCAAAAATATGCAGAACAAAAGAGACTTTTGAAAAATATTGACTTGAGAAAGAAAAAAAGGATACATTTTAGAGAAATATTTACTAGGACCCTGTGGAACATAACAAATATACTGAACAGTTAGTAAAATTAAAAGAAACACTAAGGAGTTCTAATGTCGAAGACATGAAATGGGATGAAGTAACATCCAGAGAAATTGAAACAAGATTAAAAAAAAGCTCCTAAGTGGAAAACCCCAGGCCCAGGTGCAGTACCTAAAAGTATTAACATCGTTACATAAAGGTTCTTTAAGTAAGAATTACTTATATGTGCATCACATCACGAACCAACACCAATCTGTTTACGAACCAATATCGACCTGTTTAACAAAAGGAAAAAAATATACTCTTCCTTAAGAGTGAACCAGCAAGCCATTCTAAAAATTGTAGACCACTAAGTTTCCTTCAGATAATAAACAATTTATATGCTGGAATTGATGCAGACAGACTTTATAGTCATTTAGAAACAAAAAAGAAAACTCATTCATGACAACAGAACAAAAGGGTAACAAAAAAAATCATGGAACAGAGGATCATTTGTTGCAAAATAAAGCTATAACAGAAAATTGTAGAAAGGGGAAGAATTGAAGTATGGTATGGAAAGATTACAGAAAAGCATTTGACAGCATCCAAAGACATGGATAATGTAATGTAATGTGTACAGATTCATAAGCTACACCCTATGTTTATCAGTTACATTACAGTGACCACGAAACAGTGGAAAACCACTTTGCAGCTAAGCCATGACAAAGGGCAAGTTATTATCCCAGGGATAAAAATTCAATGGGCGATAGTCCAGTGTGATTCTTTGTCACTGCTGCTGTTTTGTCTTGTCCTTAATCCATTAAGATGTTTACTTAACATAACAGGCCATGGTTACAGTTTGGTTTTTAGAAATCAACCTTGTTTAAAGACTTCTCATCTATGCTTTGTGGATGACTTAAAACTGTAGAGTTCATCAGTTGAAGAGTTGAAAGCACAGCTGCAAGTGGTTTAAACTTTCTCAGGTGATATACAAATGCTATTTGATCTTGATCTTGATAAATGTGCAGAACCAATGTTTAAAGCAGGAAAGCTGCAATACCAAGAAAATATCAGTCTGAGACAGAAATGTGATATAAAGTGACTTGAGAAGGAGGGAGTGTAAAAATATCTGGGAATTGATGAAGAATGGACAATAAAACATGAACAAATGTGAATAAAACTCAGTAAGGAATACTTTAGAAGACTAAAACAAATACTAAAAACTGCCTTGACATCTCGGAATAAAGTCCAAGCTACAATCCAGTTTGCTGCTCCTGTTGTATCTTACACTTTTGGGGTGACTGACCCCAAGAGGTATTGGATTACTTGGAGAGGAAAACAGGAAAGATGCCTCAAGCTTATCAAATGATATATAAAAATCAGTGTATACCAAGGTTATAGATTCCCCGCTCTGAAGGAGGTATGGGCCTCCTTGAAATTGATTACATGTATAGATCTGCAGTCATGAGGCTGCATACATATTTGCTGACCTCATCAGATCCAAACAAAGTGAACGTTTTCAAACATGAGGAGAGTAAGTCTAAGATCAGCTCCCTGCTTAGTTTAACAGAAGCATTTCAAAGTCAAGTGGGAATGGAAATCTAACCAGAACAAGACAAAAATTGAATAGCAAGGGAATGTGACATTTAATTACTGGGAAAGTCTGACTGGGTAGGCACCCATTTTCAGTGGAAGCCTTGGGAAAAAAGCTCCAAAGTGTTACAAAAACATTATAAGACTAAGAATTTTACAATATTCGAAAGTAATATAAACGTCTAGTGTTTAAATAATTATACCAAATTAGACATCATGGGAAAACACTAGTTAAGAATAGATACAACCTACTTGACAATAATTTAATGTTTACAGAATTTTCAGCCAGTTTAGATAAATTGAAGTAAGTTAGTATAATAGAAACAGAAGCTGGAGAAAAAAAACAGGGTTCTGGTATATTTAGATAGAGAGTTGGGGAGAGGAATTGATTGAAGTATGGAAGTGAGTGAAGAAGGGGGAGTAAGGAGGAAGTAGGTTCGAATAAGTACTTGTTCACACTTAGGGATATAGTTTAGCCTAGGTTTAAGCAAGAAAAGAGCTAGTTTTTTTTTTTTTTTTTTTTGCTCAGAAGTCTTCCAGAGTAGTTTTAAAGGACCAGAGGGAGGATATTGACCTGATGGATACAGGTAAGGAGTTCCAGGCTTTAGTAACATAGTATGAGTATAGACTATGCTCAGCAGATCTGACAGGTTTGTAGACAGACAGGAGTTTTTAGTCACAGGATTGTAATGACTGAATGGGAACATAGATGCACAGAATGGTATTTAGTGCAGGACAAGAATATGGATGCTGGTTAATTTTATAGGAGGTAGGAAGCTGTGTCTATGTTAGTTGATGGGGTAGCACTAACCAATTTAGGCTTTTAGTGCTATAAAGTGGTGGTTTCTGAAAGGGGCATTTGCTGCAAATTTAGCTACTTTATTATACCATTGTTCAAGTTTTGCTTTTTGTGATGCTTGGAGGTTAGTTAGGATGGGAGTGCCATAAAGTAGTGAGGGGAGGAGGCAAGTAGTGGCAAGTACAGTTTTAGCTGTATTGTTAAGAATGTTTTTGGCTCTGTAAAGCATTCCTACTTCATACGTTCATAAGACGTTAATAGGCAAATGGCCCTAGAACCCTTACAAGCCTAGCCATATTTATTCTGAGTTGACACGGGTGAGCAAAGTTCGCAGAGTTATGAGTCTATGGTAATTAATACTGGCTGCTCTGTCCATGAGGGGCATAGGCATCACCCCAGGAGTAAATTTCTGGTCACCTGTTCATTGATATAGGTTGTATTTGAAGAGGGTCAGGGAGGAGATTTGCTTCACGTGAATGGGACACTTGTTCCAAAGAAGGGGTAGTCTCTGGGAGGTGTATCTAGCTCTCCAGCATGATTTTTTCATGTCAGTGGCTAGGCTAAGATACCTGGAGTGAGTGACCCTCATGCAGTTTGATTTATGAATGTGCAGCATTTCTATCAGTGCCAGGTCAGAGACTGTCATGTAAGCCATGCATAGGTCACCCCTTAGTTGTCTTTAGGAGACACAATACAGTGACAGGGCTTTTGGTATTTCCCCATAAGATTTTTTTTTGCATATCCTGTATTTTCTTGCTGAGAAACCTCTGTGGTCTCTCCAGCTGTTGCAGGTGCCCGGTGAGATATGTGCAAAAGCGAGCATTATACTCAGTTATTGGTCTGATGAGGGATGAGTATAATGGAATTATAACATCTTTAGATCTAGATATGATGCCTTTACTTATGAGATGTGCCACAGAGAAAGATTTTCTTACCACTGTGGATACATGGTGGTCAAAGTTCAGACTGCTATCAACCTCTGCACCCAGGCCACATAACACTGGGTCTACACCTGGGGGGTGCTGTCTATAGTGTAATTAGTAGGGATGTCAGCTTTTCTAAAGGGAATAATAATGTATTTTTTGCCTTTAGCTTCAATCCATGGCTTTGGCACCATTCATTTGTCTGAGTTAACCCTTTCTGCAGTATATTAGCATCATTGGGGAATTCAATAATTGCTCCCCATTTGCAATCATCAGCGAACTTGGTCAGCCATAGGCCATCAATGTTTGCCTGGTCTTCTGAGAAATAAATTTCAAGCAGTAAAGGGCCCAGTACAGAACCCTGTGGTACGCCACTGGTGACTGGTCTTTTGCTGGAGGTGAAGTCACTTACTTTGATAGTATGTGTCCTGTTGGTGAGCCAGTTGGCTACCCATCTGGTAATGTAGGGGTTAATTCCCAGTTGAAAAAGTTTCTCTATAATACCTGAGTGGGGGATTGTGTTGAATGCCTTGGCTAGGTCAAAGCAGGTAATATGCACTGTCTTTCCCTCAACCAGGACCTGGTGACTTCCTCGAAGAAGTCAACCATGTTTAACAGGCATGATTTACCCTTAATGAATCTGAACTGGGTTGGGTCCAAAGTTTGAAGATTACATATGTCCTTGTTGATAAGGTCCATAATGATTCTTTCTATGGCCTTGGAGATGAGGCTAGTCAAGCTTATGGATCTATAATTCCCAGGGTTAGTTGATGGTCCTCTTTGTGCAGAGGGATTACTGCTGCTGTCATCCATTCTGCCAGAACATAACCAGTTCACAGGTGGTGGTTAAACAGGGGATCTAAGTAGGTCTGCTAGCTCATGGTTTAAGTTGTTTAAAAGGCAACCTGGGATGTTGTGTGGTCCCATTGATACTGTGTTTTTGGTCTTGGAGAGAGCAGAGATGACCTGCTTTCTTGACATAATAGGTTGATGAATTGTGGCAGGTATACTTTTGAGGATGACCAGTTGGGAAAGGGGGTGAAGTTTGCTTCAAATCTGACAGCTAGCAGCTTGTCTATTACCTCCATTTGAGTGTGGGTGGTACCATCCAGAACTAGTTCAACACTTAGCTGGGTATTCCCCTTTACATGTTAGATGTAGTTAAAGAATGCCTTGTGATTATCATTAGCCAGGGAGGCTATTTTTGCTTCATAATTAGCTTTGGAGGACTTGACAAGATCTCTAGTTTGTTTAGGCTACAGAGGGATTTCTTACTCTGCTTAGTCAGTTCCTGCTTGTTTTTGGACATTAGTTTCTTTCTTTTGTTGTATAGCCTCTTTATACTAGGGGTCTACCAGGGTGACTTGTTTTTTTCGGCAAGACCTGGTTTTAATCCACTCAAGTACAACCTGTTTCTATAAAACTGCTTAAGTGGTTGTATAGGATGTTGTACACCTCTGCATAACAGTCCATAGTATCTGTGTTTGAAAGGGCTTTGAAACTTCTTATACCATCGCTTAGTAGGAAGTAATTTGTCTTGGAAAAATTCTTAAGCGTTTTTGAGCTTGATGGGGTATCTTGCCTTATAATTGCATTGAAAGAGACTGATTTATGGTTCGATCTTATCAGAGAGGACATGACATGGTGGTGGGGGATTGCAATGCTCTGTTATGTTAGTAAGTAATGTGTCCAGAACATTTGAGCCTCTTGTAGGTGTGCTGACTGGCTGTTCCAGATTATTTGCATTGGCAAAGTCCAAGAACCTCTGAACCAGCATGTTTGTGGTTGTGAATGTTTCCCATTCGATGGTAGGGTAATTAAAATCACCCATGAGTAAGGTCTTAAGCTGTATGGCAAGTAACTCCAGTAAGCCAAGGTATATGTTATGCTTTTCCTGGTTCATGGTGGGGGACCTATAGCTAGCTATGAAGTGGTTGAGGATTTTTCTTGAAAGAGTCATACTGTTTGATCAGTCTTGAGGTGTACTTATCCTGAATGAAGATGGCTATATAGCCTCCTTTGGTTCTTTCTTGCTCAGTTTGTGGTCCAAAAGTGTGGATGGCATTATAGCCCTGCAAGGCCGGGGTGCTTTCTGTGGCTTTGTACCATGTTTCTGTGACAGCATCTCCCAAGGTGGGGAGTGCTTCCAGAGAGTGCAGTTGGGAGGTTGGTTAGTTTGGCACAACCTAAAAAAGCCACAGTAGTTTTTTGGTGATTTAATGCAATTTTGTATATGCAGGTTGAATTTAAGATGAGCATCTACCATCATCCCTAACAATTTGCTATTAGAAGTGACTTCAATTGTAATACCAAGAGAGATGATTTTAAATTTTGTTTTTTCATGGCAAAGGGATTTGGAAAAAAAAGTAGTAGCTTGTTTTTCTTGTGGGGTGTTGAGCATGAGTTGTGAGGAACAACGTTGTGTTTCATTCACTATTAAAGTTTCCTGAGTATTTTTTTTTAGATGTGCTATGTTGTCTGATTGCATATGAATGTGGAGTCATCTGTATATTATATTAGGGAGACCTGTTGTGTGGATGTGTGGAGGATGTTGATGAGAATGTTGAAGAGGAGGGGACCAAGGAGAGAGCCTTGTGGCACACAAGTGTAAAAATAGAAAGGAGACCAGTTTGCCATTATCTCTAGATTTACTGACAGTATATATAAAGGTTAGAAGTGCAGTGTTAGTACTATTGGAGAGTTGTAAGGCATGCTGTGTGAGGGATAGGAGCTCTTCCTGCAAGAGAGTGTTTAGCGATTGCTCTTGAATTCATTTTTCAAATATTTTGGAGAGGGGATTAAGATTGCTGCAGGTTTAAAGTTAGTGATGTCTGTTCACTTTCCTCCCTTATGTTAGGGATAATGTGTGATTTTTTCTAAAGAGAGGGAACACTGGATTCCAGGACTGACCTATTTATAAGGATTGAGACAGGATAGGCAATGCTATAAGCTGCTATTTTATGGCACTTGCTTGGAAGGTCATCAGCTGATGTATAGCATTGTTTGAGTTTGTTTAAGAGTAGCTTTATATAAATATATAATGTGGGCACAGGTTTGAAGGTGAAAGTGGATGTGGTGACATGTGGCTGTTGGGCAGGGTTGGAATTAGATGTTGGGGAACCTTGGTAAGGGGCACTATATTATCTATAAAATAAGAGCTGAATTCTATTGTCGTTTGAAGTTGTGAGTTATTGGGAGAGAGGTTAGTTTTGCATTTTTGGCCAGGATGTAAGATTTCTTTAATGGCTGACCCAATTTTTTGGGTTGTTTGTGCTATTGTTCTGACTGTTGTTATAGTATAGTTTTTCTTCATTTATTTGCTTTTTAGTATGGTTGCAGAGTCAAATTGCTTCAATTGTTTTAGTCTCTTCCTCCCAGGAGGTGCATGGCTATTTAGAATATTTAGGAATGTTGTATTGAATTCATTAAAGCATCATCTAAGGGGAGGATTTTCATGATGCTCCAGTTAATAGACGATAGGGTAGTAATGAATATTTCTGGGTTAAACTTGGACAGGTTGTGTGTTGTTTTATAAACATGCTGTTTAAGAGGATGTGTGAAATATCAGGTTGTACAGATTGGGAGATGGTCATGAGAGAGTCTGACATTATGCCTGTGATGGTGAATTTGCTAGGGTCTGATACTAGGATCCAGTATAATAAAGAATTTGATGTCTTGCTATAATGTATGAGGGTATTAGTTACTTGTGTGACGCTGTATAAGTTCATGCTAGATATAGTGGAGTTACAGGTTATGTCCAGCCAATTGATATTAACACTGCCTAGTAGCATTTTTTCTTGTGGAATTGGTATGGATATCCAATATGCAATATCTTCCAGTGTACTTATATTGTTGCCAGGAGGCTTGTAAAAAACAGTAATACGTATTTTTTTGGGAAAGTAAATATAAGCTCTGCTGAGTAGAATTTTGGTATTGGTTTATTGTAGGGGAAAATTTGGTATCTGTTCAGAAATATTAAAGCAATAACTACCATCCTTCCTCTTAAATGGCCATTACATATGATACTATGGGGGTTAATTTTAGAATTGTTTATGCCAGGTTTAAGCCAAGTTTCAGTTATAGTGAGAATATCAGGCTCTTGTGTTGGGTAATCCAGACATGTAGTTTAGTAGTTTTATTTCTTATGCTTCTAATTTTTATGGTGACAAAAGTTAGATTATCAGGTTGGTGGGTTGGCTGTTGTGGCATTAGATTAGTGTGTGGCAGGGAATTGCCTTGATATTGATTGTGATAGCTGGGAGAGGATTAAGGTGAATGTCACCTCCTAGGAGGATTTTAGTATATTGGGGTATCATTGATTCTGTTTTTGGAGAGTATTTTTCCACTTGATTTTATTTTTATTTGAGTTATCAAGGAGTTAACCAGTCTACATGTGGGTTAAAGGTGAGGGGCATCATTAAATAGTTTGAGAGTGATGTCTTGAAAGTTTTCATGGGAAGTAGATCGGTGGGTGTTGAGAGGTATTATTGAGACATGGTAGGATGACAGATGTCTAAGTAGGAGGAGAAGAATGTATGATAAGATGAGGATTAGCAATATTAAGTAAAGGGCTGGTATTTTATTGATGACCAAGTATTGGGGAACTAAGAGTCAAGAAAAAAGCAAACAGATGCAGGGCAGTAGGATATTTAGTGGTGTTGGAGCATGAAAGCTGGTAGAAGGTAGGTAGCAAGGCAATATTTTTTTTATGAATGAAGAGAGTTAGGTTGTCCTGGTATCTTCTCGTTATGTTTCTGAAATATAAAAAAATAGCGGGGTTTGAAATAATATGAGTATGTACATAAGACAGGAAGTAGTAAGGGTTTATTTGGGGACAGTAAACGTTGAAATTTAGAAACATTTTGCTATCAAGTGGGAATGGAACTCAAACCCGAAGAAGACAAAAGTCAGATAGCAACTGAATGTACCAAAAGCAGATCTCCTGGAACAACCTCATGTTGTTTAGGATTTGAGAAGAAATGGTTAAAAAGAAGTTAACAGAAATCAAAAGATGAAAGGTGAATAATGATGGCCCAGGACAGAGGACTATGTACACTCTTTACAAAGTCCATTGAATATGTGAATGAAATAAAGAAGTGCAGGTTCTGTAGAAAAAGAACTGGAAACAGTCACACATCTTATTGCTGGGTGTGATACACTCATGGTAGAGAGCCTGTATACTAAAAGGCATAATAATGTGGCAAGACTGCTGCATTACGGAGTGCACAAACACTACAATATTGAAGTATCTTTTATTTTTAAGAATTTTTAGAATGATGAAGTTTATATCTCAAGGGACCACCCATTACCAACAGTTCTAAAAATAGATGTGAGAAAGTCAGATATAGTAGTCCATGAATAAAGACAAAAGTAGCATTGATCTTTGAAATTGCTACACCCATTGATTACAGTGTCTTAATTACAGAGAGACACAGAGTTATATTTGCAGGCAAAAACAAGAGCAATGTGGAAGAAAGATACCCAGACAGCTCCAATAGTAGTAGGAGCAACAGGTCTTATAAAAAAGAATTTATAATTGTACTTAGATTTGTTATCAATATATGTAGCTCTGTATGAATTACAGAAGGAGTCAGTTGTGGACACATAGTGAGTGCTGTGAAAAGTGCTTTTGGCTACCATCAAAGACTGAAACAATACTAATGTTATTAACTTTAATTGTACCCGGACTTAGGAATGGGGTCCATTCCCATCATGGCATTATAAACCCAAGAGATTTGGACAAATATAACAGGAAGTTGTAAAGTGAGCTTGTGTGCCAGATATGGGAATGATGGGCACTGCCAGGATGCTGGGCCAACACATTGGTGAGGCACCACCATGCATCACACACTACTTGGCAATTGTTGAAATGGTAGCCCCTGTGGTCCTTATGGAGCCCAAATGGTAACATGGGTACAATCTATCATATCAATCACCTCAGGGAAATGTGTCTTCCCATACAAGGTATGCATGGTTCTAGCTTGGTCCTGCTGTGACAAAGACTGATAAATATATTGATCCACACATGCCACGAGTATGTTAAGGATGTGCTGAAATGTTCCTGAGTCAGAAGTCTGTGATATACCCAATGTGTCCCCAGTCTGTCTATGGAAGGTCCCCATGGCAAATATAGTGATGATCCATAGGTTCATAGGTAGGTACTAGGCTATCGGCCCAAGGGCCTATGTAAGCCTAGCCAACAAGGTTCCCTGGCTTACGCCACCCAAGAAAGTTATTTTCCTGTGCCATGGTTGAGCAGAAACACAGAAGTGATCCCCGGGGTGCATTTCCTATTTCCCATCCACTCATCAAGATTTTTCTTGAAGAGTGCTAATGAAAAACTTTGCTTGACATAGATGGGCAGCCTGTTCCAGAGTATGGGAAGTCTCTGGGACAGGAATCTATTCCTCCAGCATGTCCTGTTTATTGTGGTGACAAGGTTTAGGTCCCTAGAGCGTGTAGCTCGGAGGGATTGGGATTTCTTTAGGTGTAGCATGTCCAACAGCTCTGGGTTTGACATACCTTTATATGTTAGGCAGAGATCACCTCGGAGTAGGCGATATGCTATGGAGTAAAGCTGGAGTTTTTTGAGGCGGTCAGTGTAGGGCGTTTGTTTGAGGCCAGCAATCCTCTTTGTGAGGTACTTTTGTGGCCTTTCCAGCTGCTGCAGATGTCTTGTGAGGTACATTCCAAAAGGGGCATTGTACTCTATAATGGGTCTAATGAGTGTCGAGTAGAGGGGAACTATGGCGTCTTTTTTCCTGCATGAGAACCCTTTTATGATGAGGTGTGCCACGTAGAAGGACTTCCTGACTACTGTGGCGATGTGACTATCAAAGGAGAGACTACTGTCCACCTGGGTCCCAAGGTCTCTTATCACACATTTGGTGTTAAGAAGATTGCTGCCTATGTGGTAGTTCATGGGTACATAGTTTTTACCAAAGGGGATGACACTGCACTTTTTGGCATTGAACTTGAGGCCATGGCTCTGATGCCAGGCATCTGTCTCAGCGAGGCCCTTCTGTAGGATGTCAACATCATTTGGGGACTTGACTATGGCTCCTAGTTTGCAGTCATTTGCGAACTTTGTTAGCCAGAGGCCTTCTGTTTTAGCCTGTACTTCAGAGAGGCTTTACATACCTTAGTATCCACAGGAGTAGGAAGGCCATGCATCCCCCCAGCTCCCATCTGTGGGCCATACATACTCACTGAAGCCCTTAACATATCCATCTCCACTCTAAATCTGTCAAGGATTTCTTGATTTATAAAAGTTATAATGGGTTATTCTTTGTCTGTATCTTTGCCTTCTTGGCCTTTGAGCACTGCTGGGTGCAAGTGGGTTTGGCTCAACAAAGACAAGCAGTTCACACTGAGAAATGGCTAGGTTGGCAGTAACAGCAACCATCTTTGCCAAATGAAAGTAGATATAAAAGGTGTGATTTTGCCTTTTAAAATGCCTCTGTGCATGGGGAGGAAACATCTCATAAAACCACTATGAATTGCAAAGAGGCAGGAAGAAGATTTATTAGCATAAGAAGTTCTATACCATTTCTCATTTAAATCTAATTATGTCTTCCTTTGCATATGTTCATTGAATGCTACCATGCTTCAGTGCTGCTGGCCTGTATGAATCATGACAGGCTGAGTTTAGGTGCAACCTGTGCAAATTGCCATTACGCCTTATCACAATGATTATGAATACTTCCCCATATCTTCTGCATATCTATATATGTGTGTGTGTGTGTGTGTGTGTGTGTGTGTGTGTGTGTGTGTGTGTGTGTGTGTGTGTGTGTGTGTGTGTGTGTGTGTGTGTGTGTGTGTGTGTGTGTGTGTGTGTGTGTGTGTGCATGTGCTGGTGCTGGTGGTGGGCCTCAAGAAGGAAAGTATGGGTTGGAAAAAGGACTGTCAATCTAGAGAAGTGTCTCCTTGTCATACTGTTTACAGTATCACCCTTCTAGCAATATGTTTTTATACAAGGTCACAAATGCTCCTTATCTTCTAAGCAAGTTCTGGGATTTTCCAGGAAAGACTTCCAAAAATGAGAATTCCAAGCAATACTTCAGTTACTTAAGTCTACTAATCACTATCTCTTTCATGGATATCTCTCCAGTAAAGTAACATATAGTGCCGTGTCTAGCAGTCATTTTAAGCTACTAAAAGTAGGATCTCATAAAGACTGAAATCATTAAGAGAGAAATCAACATTGAAAGTTACTTCTCAGACTGTCTTACTGTAAATGACAAAGTGAAGAATCAAAATTACATAGACAAATGATAAGAAAGACAGAAAAACAGAGAGCTGGAAATCTCTGTTATCTTTAAATCTGCCCACTAAATTCCTAGACAGTAGTGAAATATTTCAGAAGTGGATGCATATCCTGACATTTGACAGGATTTCTTTGTTCTTGGGTGGTGTTCATTTCAGCTAATCACATTTCTTTGATAAGCCAACAACATCATCTCATGTTGTGTACCTGTTTAGATTACTGGGATCAGGATTCCATGAGTAAACATAAATGACACTTGGCTGCTCTTTATGATAGGACAGTAAATATAAAGACGTCCATTGAGAGTTCAAATGATTATTGTGCATCTCTTAAGTCCTGCCAGAATCATTGTATATTCTGGATTCACTCACAAACTCACATTCTTGCATTTCCCCTGGTGAGAGTTATGGTTATAATAGACTTCTTCTTTCGGCTTTTTCACGGTTAGAGGTCACTACAGCAGATCATCTGTCCGCTCATGATTGGCAGTAGAGTTTTATGGTGTCGAGTTGCCAGCCCGGTACCCAACCTTCCACTGAAGGCACACACATGCATGCACTCACGCCTAGGGCCAATTTAGAGTATCCAATCCACCTACAGCATGTCTCTGGGATGTGGAACTCTGCACAGAAGGCACTCCAGCCAAGAATCGAATCGGAGAACCTCTTGCTGTGAGGTGGCACTGCTAACCACTGCACTACTGCGGCTGCTCTGTGGTTATAATAGACTGAGTAGGGCAAATACAGACTGAGTAGTGCAAAGATTCCTACCCCAGTCACAGATTTACCTCGCCCTAGAGGATCCCCAAGCATTTTCAGGCTATCCAAGACATACAATTACTCCAGCATTGATCTGCTATTAAGTCTTCTCTCAGTGGGCATGCCTTGAACATGGCCAGTGAGAGCAATATAGGCAGCATCTTTACAAAAAATGCAAAAACCTCTGATTTGCTCCACTGAATCTGAAGGAGCAGTGAATCTACTCCAAAGATCTTTCAGGGCTCCTAGCATCTTAACTAGTTATAGAAGCTAAGGACACTGATCCTGCACATAACCTCATTTCCGCTATTTGTGTTCATGTGCTCATTCTCACAGTAACTATGCACAGCTCATGACCACAGGTACATTTGGAGACCTAGACTCATCAGTAAACCAAAAGTTTTGCCCATGAGCTCAGCTCCTACTTCATAACTATGCATCAAGTCACAACCACAGAGCAGGTCACACACAAGATCATATTAATGCCCACAAGACTTCAGTGACTGCCTGAGTGAACTTGTCACACATGTTGACTGTTCCTCTCCTACATGAAGAGAGCTGTTTGTATTTGATATACTTTGTACCTAATACAATTAATATTTCCATAGTTTACGTTGAATTATCCTGCTGATCTCATCCAATTAGTAACTAGGATTTATTTGTTTGTTTATTTAATTGTTTATTTACATACATACATTTGTTAGTTACGTGATTGGGATGGCCAACAAAACCTTTTCAGCCATAATCTAGGTTCAGAAAAAAGAGCACATGCACAAAACAATTAAAACAATTGTATAATTTTCAGAGGCATATACTAACATAAATAAATAAATACATACATACATACATACATACATACATAGAAAAATAAAAGACTTATGAACTTCTGAGACCATAGAGGAAAATACAGAGATATGCATATTTTGCAGACATTAGATGAGTAATTATTTTACTTCAGTAGTAGGAAACTAAAGAAACGATATTTGCACTGGAAGCAGAGGCAAAGAAAGTTTGTCTTAAAATGTAGATGAAAAAGTACTTAGAATGGTTACAGTATTTAAAGGCATTGAATTATAGTAACACATATACAGATATTTATATTTACAAACTCAACATTCAAAGTTTTCTTAATCTAAACTAATTGATAGGACTAAAACCAGACTTGCACAGCTCTGCTTGATGACTATCCCCTAATACTTTTTTTCTACAGGTTTCCTTTAATTGTGGGTGTTTGCTCATTTCTGATGTCTTGTGCTATTTTATTCCATGAGACTGGTCTCACTTTGTAAAACACTTGCTCATATATAGCTAAACCAAAAATGAGGTTGATTCAGTATTTCAGCATCATTATATGGTTGTTTCTGATTGACGATTTTGATCAACAGTAGACAAATTTTATAATTTTGAAAAGTACTGTGTTTAGTAAGAAAGCTACCATGCTGATACTTGGTAAGCACTTAAATTTTTTCAAGAGATTATAGTGATGAGTTGTAACATTTGCTTTATTTACTGCAATTTGAAGTAGCTTCTTGTACAAGCATGACATTACTGCTTTAGTGGTAATTGTAAATGCAGCATGGGGGTGTACATCTTAACGCACTGGTAAAGTTATAGCAATTTAGCAGAATACAGTGCTGAACAGTTTCAGAAACAGAAGTGATAATGCACATTAAAAATATAGCATTTTAAACTGTTGTATCCATTGGAAATAAATATTTACTAACATTCTGTGCATCATAGTTCTACCATCAGCCTGCGTATTACAGTAATAAAACAAGCAAGTAATTGTTCCTGAGTTGAAACCGACTCATGATGCCTCAATGGGGAAACTCCACAGAGTTTGTGTGTCAAATATTACAGAAGTAGATTGCTAGGCCTTTCTTCCACACAGATACTGCTACTGCCCAGTTTTTCCCCAGCCAAGTTTCAAACCCAGGTCCACCAGTTGGTAATCTTGTACCGTAACTTCTGTGCCAACAGGCCAGGGGAATATTTAATAGACAGTGGTAGTTTGGAAAATTGTCACGTAACAATGCCACAGGAGTTATGAATCGAAAGTAAGTCTGTATGTGAAAGGAAATATAAGACTTGCAGGAACTGTTTTCATACGTTTATTCAGCCAGAAAATATATATAAATATATGGAAACTAGAAAAAAAAAACACACACGTGTGAATACACATATGGTGAGACACCACACACGCAAACACAAAATAAAAATAACTCCTGGATAAAGTATAACAGCAGCACTCAATGCTGAGGAATTGGTTGTGCAGTATTTGTACACTTTTGTAACAGCATACTGCAGCAGTTGTGGATGACTACTACACAACCCACTCTTTCTCTAATTATTGTTTAAGTATACTATAAATTGTATTTGTATAGTTGCAAAGTTTCTAATTATAAAAATTAAAGTTGCAATCAAATAAATGGAAATTCCAGAAGTAGTGGTATGTGAAGTTTCTAGAGGGCTTGATAAAAAAAAAACAAGTTGTTAAAAGACAGACCAAACTACACTGTGGGACAATACTTAACCAATGTGGCTACAGCTACACAGATAGCACTGACTGTACTGCCAGTGACATGACATAGAGTTAGTAAAGGCTGTTATGTACAGAGTATGGATGCGCATGGCCCTGGACCTTTGCTATTCAATGTAGGGGGAAACTATAGCAGATTATCAAACTGAGATTGTGTAGCAATAATAGGACGGAAAGTAAAGAGACAACTGACAAAACGTAATATTTCTTTTCAAACAAAACAAGAGACTATGATATAATGCATTTTCTGGTTGATTATGGAAATATACTCTATCACAGTTTGAAAAGATGCCAATTAGCATCAACCTTTTTTTTTATTTATTTATGTATCTGTCTCTGTCACTCTATATGTCTGTCTATTGCCTTAAAGTCACAAATGCTTGTTTTAACACTGCCATATTAAGCGACTTACTCATTCATACAAGTATAATCTGTAAATGGAGACTGACAGAAGCAAACCAAACACTCCAGGATGAAGCTTCCTAGCAGCTCATAGCCTTAATTCTCTGTGCTAAAGCTGTAGACAAAGACTGTACTAGAGTGGTGAACAGGGATTGGCTATAACCTGTCATGCATTATGTTCCATTTATTTGTTCTGTCCCTCAGACAAGAACAATCCTGAAAATAAAACCATATTATACTGTATTCTGGGGGCCTTTCAAGCCAATCAAGGTGTGAAACTGTGCTGTAACTCAGGCTGTCTATATATTATTGTCAGAATGTTCATTATTTCAAAAGTTGTTGTTGTGTCTTTCGGCTTATCCTGGTTAGGGGTCGCCACAGCAAAACACCGGTCCGCTAATGTTTGGTAGTGGATTTTTACGTGCCGAGTTACCAGCCCTGACGCACAACCTTCAACGAAGGCACGCCCATTCATGCATACCTCCACACAGAAGACGCTCTAGCTGAGAATCGAACGGGACAATGTCTTGCTGTGAGGCGACAACGCTACCGCAGCACCACTACCGCGGGTTATTTATGTTTTTTTATTATCAAGGAAAGCCAGCACAGATTTGCTGAAAACTAGGCATAGGTTGTTATATTTCCAAAGTTATTTAGTGAGAGGCAGATATGCACAAGCATTTTAAGATGTTTTAAGAGGAAAAGGAAGGTGGATGTTTTCTCTCAATATCCATGCCTGTATGGAGAGAAATAATGGAGGGTCTATGATATAACTGTTCATATATCTAAGAGCTATACTGTAGACTGTGGTGCAGTCTGGTAGTCTGCTTACAAACACAAATTATTTAGTGTAATATATGCACAGTGTGTCAAGAAACAGTGGTTTATGGGGCACCAAGAGAAAATACTTATTAACAGAAGGGGCACTGGATAAACAGACCCAACTTTCAATAGTGATAGAAAGAGGCCTACACAGTGAAAAGACCTGAGAAATACAGATTAGTGACAGGTGAAAGTATAGAAACTTGGGAAGATTCCGGCATCTCAGAAGTCATTAGCTTGTGTTATTGTCCATAGATCTCTTATATTTCTCTTTTATTAAAGCCAGTATTGCAAAAAAGATACAAGATACTGTATTTAGTGCCTACATAAGCATTATTTAAGATTTTCATTAACTACAGGTTTCATCAGTCCTAACTGAATGCATTTTACTCAACTGTGGACTAATTGTTTTATAGGTTCATATTAAGCTAATGACCAACAGGGACTTTGCAAGCCTAGCCATGCAACCCAACACAGTTTTGTACCTGAGTTCCTTGGACACATAAATGGTAAAGTATGTTAGTAAGGAGGTAGCTAAGGGTTATGTGTGTGGGGGTATGTTAGTTGGGGATTAATTTATATACTGTCAACCTCTGTCCATCAGAGACATGGGAACCAGACCAGGGGTGAAGTTGTAATTTCCCATCCAATGATTAAGGTTTCATTTAAATAGGGTCTGGGATGAACTCTGCTTCATGTAGACAGGGAGCTTTTTCCATAGTGTAGAGATCCTTCGAGACACATATTGATCTCTCCAACATTGTTACTTATGTCACTGGCAAAGTTTAGGTCCTGGGTCCTAGGTTCTGGTGCTTCTGGTGCTGTTTGTTTTGCAGATGTGTATGAGATCAACCAGAGCTGGAATGGAAGATGCCTTATATGCCATGCATAAATCACCTCTCAGTAACCTGTAGGAGACTGAGGACAGAGACAGGCCTTAAGGTGATCTGTGTAGGACAGGGTATTCATACCCTGGATTCTCCTGGTGAAGATGAAGAACCTTTGGGGGCATTCCAGCTGTTGCAAGTGCCTGGTTAGGTACATATCAAAGGGGGCATTATACTCAATGATGAGTGTGATAAAAGGCTGAGTAGTGGTACTATAACTTCCCTGGTCATGGATGCCATACCCTTGTTTATGAGTTGGGTGAGATAAAATGGTTTTCTTACTATAGTGGCTTCATGTTGGATGAAGGTCTGATTAATGTCTACATATATTGCCAGATCCCTAATTATTGGGTCAACTCTTAGGGGTGTTTTATCAATGGAGTAACTAGCTTGGGTGGACGATTTCCCAAAGGGCACCATAATCCATTTCCTTGCATTGTGTTTTAGCCCATGGCTTTGTTTCCAGTCATTTGTTTGTGTTGGACCCTCTTGCAGGATGTTGGTGCCATGGTGAAATCTATAAGAGCTGACAATTTGCAGTCATCTGCATACCTGGTGAGCCAGAGGCCTTTGACATTAGCCTTGACTTCAATGAAGTAGATGCCAAAGAGGAACAGGCCCAACACACAGCCCTGGGTACTCCACTGGTGCCCATTCTGCTGGTGGAAGTGGTCTCACTGATCCTGACTTCCTGGGTCCTATTTGTGAGTCAGCCAACAATCCAGTGAGTCATATAAGGACTTATGCCTAGTTCTGAGAGTTTGTCAACAAAATCTGAGCTGGGTACTGTATCAAATGCCTTGGCCAGATTAAGTAGGTGGTATGCACTGTTTTCCCTTGATCCACAGCCTTAGTGACCCTCTCAAAGAAGTCTACCAGGCTGAGAAGGCAAGGCCCATCTGGGATGGGTCCAGTGTCTGTAGTTGCCAATGTTCTTATTGATCATTTCTATGGTAATTTGTTCCATGGCTTTGCATATTAGACTTGATGGGTCTGTAGTTCCTGGGGTAAGTTGATTTTCCACCCTTATGAAGAGGGATGACTGCTGTAACCCTCCATTCACTTGACATGTAACTTGTTTTGAAGCTGTAGCTGAAGAGTACCTACACTAGGCTTGTTAAGTCATGCTTTAGTTTTTTAGGAGGCAACTGGGGATATTGTTGTGGCCCACAGAAGCAGCGTTTTTGACCTTAGCAAGCTCTGCCAGAGCCAGCTCCGTGTTGATAGTTGGAGGGATATGCATGAAGGGATTTCACAGGGGAGTAGTAGGGGTGAAGTTAGAGCAAAAGTAATCAGCCAGTAGATTTGCTGTGTCACTCTGGTCAGTGAAGGTTGTGCCATTTAAAAACAGTTCCACACATGGCTGAGTATTACCTGCTGAAGAAGGCTTTGTGATTTTCCTTAGCCTTGGCAGCTATCATGACCTCGTAATTGGCCTTGCTGTACTTTATAAGGCCTCTTATTTTCTTTTTAGTTGAATCAGACATCTCTTGTCTCTAAGAGAGTTGCTTTTTCTGATTTTGGCCATGATTTTTTTTATATACCCTTCTAGGCAAACAATGAGGTTTATTTTTGGTGTTAGATCTGGGCTTACTTTTGGTATGTACGGCTGCCTCAATGCAGCCATTTACATTGTACAAGGTTTTTTTTTGAATAATTCTGCATAAGTACTGTTCTCAGGGTCTACGTGAGCTATGAATTTTGATAAACTGTTGCTTCAATGGATATTGTTTACTTTAGAATAGTTCTTGTTTGTTATGGGTTTAGTTGGGTTTTCCGGGTTGATTTTTATTTTGAGTGAGACAGCTTTGTGGTCTGACCTCACCACTGAGGATGTGACCTTGGGGGGGCATGCAATGCTCTCCCATGTTGGAGAGTACTAGGTCCAATATGTTTGATCCTCTGGTTGGAGTGCACACTGTCTGGTCCAGGGTGTTTGCACTGATAAAGTCCAGGAAATGCTGTGCCTTTGAATTAGAGGCAGTGTACATTTTCCAGTCTATAGAGAGGTTGTTAAAGTCTCCCATGAATAGGGTATTTGGTTGGATGGCGATTACCTCTAGTAGGTTAGGTAAGAGTTGCGAGCTTTGTGGATCATAGAAGGTGACCTGTAGCTGGCCAGGATATGGTAGGGAACCTTGTCTATGGAGACTTGGATATGGATGAACTCCAGCACATCATCCTGTTTAACCAACCGGGAGTTGTATTTGTTGCTGATGTAGATTGAGACACGTCCACCTTTAATTCCTTTCTGTGTTGCTGCTGCTGTTGGTCTAAATCTGTGGAAGGCACTGCCTAGGTATCAGCACAGATGTCTACATTCTCCAGAGTGAGGGGAGCTTGTAGAGAGTGGAATTTCTTGTTTAGGCTCCTAGCGTTAAGCAGTAACACCTTAAAGTTGATTTGAGCTTTTTTTTGCTATGTTGGCAGTTTTGTCATTTTGACATTGCCTAAAAAAGGCTGTAAGAGATGGATAAAGTTTTAGCTAATATATAAAAGCCCAGGGGGACAGGTGCAGACCATCCTTGGCAAAGCAACGTTATCTGTTAACCACGTGCTTCCATGTTTATAGATATTGGATTCCCTGGAAGTGACACCAGAAACAAAGTCAATTATTAACATCAATTATTTTCTGTTCATACTGTGGCATCATCCTTGGTGAAGGTAGAATGATGCTCAGTGCAAGGCATGTACCTGTCTGTGACACATATTCAGAGAGATTCATAATGTCTCTTTTCATATATTCTAGTGAGGTAGATCTCAGGTCATTTACACCCACATGGACAATGATGGAATCATACTCGTACCTGTGGTGCAGTGGCATGAGTGCATGTGTGACATTATGGATCCTTGCTCCAGGTAAGCAACTAACAGTTATCTTCTCTTTTCCAGCCTGGTGAGATGTGCATATCTGTGCTGTACAATAGAATCCCCTATGACAAGAATACTAGGTAAAGTGTTTGCTTGTTTTATGAGCTTTGTTCTTGGGGGCTCATTGTGTGTAGGCTTATGTGTGGTGTTAGGTGTTGCTTTTGGTGTGTGCTTTAGTGACTGCTGAGGATAGATGTTGCCATTTGATGGCTTAGGAGGTTTATGAGGTTTGGTAAGGCTTCTTTTAAGTGTGTCACCATAAGAAGGTCTATGTGTGTGGTGCGCAGCATGTGTGAAAGATGTAGTGTGTATCTTCTTGACAACCTTGCTTGTAAGTGAGATTTTTGCCTCCAAGGAAGATATGTATGCACATCTATTACATACTATGTTAGTTTCTACAAGGATAAAAGGTTGTCTGAGTACATGAGACAATTGCTACATAGGTTCATAAGTAGGCACTAGGCTATCTGCCCAAGGGCATTTATAAGCCTAGCCAGAGTGTGTCAGCTTTCGCCGCCCCATTGATTAATTAACTGAGCCTCTGTCAAGCAGAGCCAATGAAGTGGTCCCAGGGGAGAATTCCCATATCTACCAAGCTGCCAACAGAGACATTATGACATTGAATATCTATGCTGTTTGGACCTCTGTTAGGGTTAGGCTATTATAGTTTAGGACTTGGCTTTATAGGAGTCCTCTGAATGGTGTCTAGAGTTAAGGTGAGATGTTATTGCTATGATCTTGTATTAGTGCTGTTTGATGCACTAAATAGCTGCCCTGATCTTAGGTTCATGCAAAGCTTTCCTGTGTTACAGGTTAAAGTCCAAAGCAATAGCTTTATAGGTTTGCTACTGCACACGGCACTATTAAATGCTACTGTGTGGTGAATAGCTCTGTGCACAGATGAAACTAATTCATAGCAGACAGAAAAAAGATGCCAACCAACACCTGTGCTCTCTGGCCAATAAGGACTATACTTTGAACTCAACATACAAAGAAAATCCAGTAGCACCGAATAAAGCCACCAACGAAAAAATGAGTAGAAACTAAACAAATAAAAAACATTGGTAACACACGGCTATAATAGTCTTTATGTAAAATAACAAAAGTAAGCGCTTTCACAGATACAATCCGCTTGTTCAGACTCATCAAAAAACTAATTACAAGACATTATTTAAAAATCCCTCCAAAAACAAATACACCAATCATGTGAAAGCTGATAATCAAACAATTAAGCATATATACATATTTAAAAGATACATAGTAATAAATACATTTTATGAAACCTAAGAAAACATTATCGTATGAAACCAGTAACATATATATAAAAATATATATAACAAAATAGGTAATAACTTGGGTCTATATGACTTGGTCGACAGTTCATTTGATTGACACTCATTTGGTCGACAGTTCATTTGGTCGACAAGCAATGTTGTGCAACCCTGGAGTTGATATATATAGTTAGGGGGGTGTGGGGGGCACAGCCCCCCACATTGGGGGGTGTGGGGGGGGCGAATGCCTGTCGACCAAATGAACTGTCGACCAAATGAGTGTCAATCAAATGAACTGTCGACCAAGTCATATAGACCCAATAACTTACACATTAGTGAAGCATTAGTAAAACTATATCAAATACTTAATGCTTCAAAGGTCTATTCTTAAGAAAGGGTTTAAGGGACACCATAGTATTTAAGCCTGGTGGTTTATTGTCATGAAACCTAATAATCCATTTTTGCTCTATTGCTTCAGTGTTATTCTTCAGGTCACCTCCTCTCTTATTGTTAAAAACAATTTCTAGAACAAAAAACTTGAATTTATGTAGGGGGCCTTCTTTACTAACATGCATGGCTAATGCATTGTTCTCTTTAACATTTCTAACATCCCTAAGATGTTCAAGTATTCTATCTTTAAATAAACGGTTAGTCTTGCCTATGTAAAAAGCATAACATACTGTGCAGAAACTGAAATAAACCACATTTTTAGTACAACAGTCTGTATAAAATGGTGCTTCAGCCTTAAAACCTAGATGGGGGTGTAAAAATTGCCTCCTTGAAAAAAGTGGATGTACATGCCATGCATTTCCTGCAGGCATAAGTACCTAATCTATCAGACATAACTCGCTTGTGTCCATTTGTTGCCTTATAACATAAATGTTTTTTCGATTTATTCTTCTTAAAAGAAAAGGAGGGTGTGTCACCTATCCTTCCATCTAACTCTTTAACCACAGAAAGGCTGGCCTACTTATTCTTAACAATATCACATACGTATGTTGCTGGCAAAGGTCAGGGGGAGATCGAGGAGTCAGATCATCAATGGAAGGACACGGCACCCACACAGCATGGACAAACATGTGAGAGCTGGAAAGAGGGCCAAACAGGCCTAGTGATTAACATTTCTTCATATCCTCTAACAGGTACACAGTTGTCATTACTAAATAAAGGGCTGAGCTTTGTTCTGGCACAGCGAGCAGAACTGGTAGATGTGCTTAAGGATTTGAAACTGTTTGGAAGAACTTTAACATTGAGAGCTATGTTTCAAGGCGACTGTCAAGAATGTAATATGTTTAAGAGACTTAGTTTAGTTATTCCACCTAACAATGCAGTTATTGATCTCTTTGTGGATGTGTGCGAAAAATAGATTAGAGACAAATTTGCTGATAATGATGGTAACATGTTTTACAGTTTAACCAGAGCTGAACAGCAAGCTCTTTTTGAGCTCAAAAAGTTAACAAGTATTGAAATACGCCCAGCTGACAAAGGACGGGGAATCATTGTTATGAATAGAGACTTATACATTACCAGTATGTTGAGTTTATTGCAGGATAGAAATACATATGAATGTATATAATCACAGGTAGTTACTGCTGTCATTGAGAAAACGCAATTTCTTGTATTTGATTTGCTTCTAACAGATATGATATTGGAGCTTCTTTTTGAATATTTTAAGGTTGATTCACCAGTTATTCCAGTTATATATGGTTTACTGAAAGTGCATAAGCATCTGTCCAGCCCACCCATGTGCCCAATTGTCTCGGGTAGATGTTGGGTAACAGAGCCCCTCTCCATTTTTGTAGAGAAGAACTTGCACCCTGTTTTGAATGACTGTACTTAAGGACACTAAGAATTTTCTTACTGAATTAGGTAGATACCTACAATCATCACACACCCATTGTTTGTTTGTGACACTTGATATTGAGTCACTTTTCACTAGGATCCCCAATTGCTCGGGGACAGGAAATGTTCGTGAACTTTTGACAAGTAGGAACATATGTCTTAGAAAGTTTGAACTCCTATGTGCGTTATTGGAGATTATTTTGGACAATAATATCTTTATGTTTAATGAACAGTATTATCTACAGAGGGTTGGCGTGGCTATGGGCACAGCTTGTGCCAATAGCTATGCTAACCTGGCTCTGGTTCAATGGGAGATGAACTCTGTTGTGTCTGGGAATGGTTTTAAGAATTCCATCAAATGGTACACACGATTTGTGGATGACATTTTTCTGCTGTGGCAGGGTACTGAGTGTAATCTTAATGAGTTTATAGATTACCTCAACAGGACAACAGATTTCCTTAGGTTTACATGCAAGTACTCCTGTCAAGAGATTGATTTTCTTGATGTTAAGGTCAAAAGAGATGCAGCTAGTACCATAAAAACTTCATTATATAGGAAACCTGTTAGGAAAAATAATGTTTTACACAATGGGAGCATGCATCCTAAACATAATAAACAAAACATACTCAAGGGACAAATCTTTCGAATTATGTGACTCTATAATGATGATGAGCTTCTAGAGGAGGCATTGTCTTCAATAAAGAAAGAGTTTCTGGAAAGGGGTTATAAAGAACAGGATATAGATAGACATATTGATGTAGCATGGACAGAGAGGCAAGGTAGATGTAGACCTTTCTACACAAATAATAATGGGCAGAATGAGGCTTTTGGACACTCTGGCATTATTGACAATACCCATCAGCCTTTGGCTGAGAAGGGAGATAATATGGTTAGGATGCCTTTGACCTTTGCCAGCAACATATAGGTCATATGTGATATTGTTAAGAATAATTGGGGCATCCTTTCCGTGGTTAAAGAGTTAGATGGAAGTATAGGTGACACGTCCTCCTTTTCTTTTAAGAAGAATAAATCGTTGAAAAACCATTTATGTTATAAGGCAACAAATGGACACAAGCGAGTTATGTCTGATAGATTAGGTACTTATGCCTGCAGGAAATGTAGGGCATGTACATCCATTTTTTCAGGGAGGCAATTTTTACACCTCCATCTAGGTTTTAAGGCTGAAGCAACATTTTATGCAGACTGTTGTACTAAAAATGTGGTTTATTTCAGTTTCTGCACAGTATGTTATGCTTTTTACATAGGCAAAACTAACAAGTTTATTTAAAGATAGAATACTTGAACATCTTAGGGATGTTAGAAATGTTAAAGAGAACAATGCATTAGCCATGCATGTTAGTAAAAAAGGCCCCCTACATAAATTCAAGTTTTTTGTTCTAGAAATTGTTTTTGACAATAAGAGAGGAGGTGACCTAAGAATAACACTGAAGCAATAGAGTATAAATGGATTATTAGGTTTCATGCCGATAAACCACCAGGCTTAAATACTATGGTGTCCCTTAAACCCTTTCTTAAGAACAGACCTTTGAAGCATTAAGTATTTGATATAGTTTTACTAATGCTTCACTAATGTGTAAGTTATTACCTATTTTTATATATATATTTTTATATATATGTTACTGGTTTTATACAATAATGTTTTCTTAGGTTTCATAGAATGTATTTATTACTATGTATCTTTTAAATATGGATATATGCTTAATTGTTTGACTATCAGCTTTCACATGATTGGTGTATTTGTTTTTGGAGGGATTTTTAAATGATGTCTTGCAATTAGTTTTTTGATGAGTCTGAAGAAGCGGATTGTATCCGTGAAAGTGCTTACTTTTGTTGTTTTACATAAAGACTATTATAGCCATGTATTACCAACATTTTTTGTTTGTTTGGTTTATACTTTGAAATCCCTGTTGCCGTATTGTTGCTACACACTCTGGTGTACTGGCCTGAACTACAATTTGAATTGTATTTACTGCTGTTTTAGCTGCTTTTCTGTAACAAAAAGAAAATTCTAAGCTTGTTTCCAGCCTTTCCTGTAACTAGTCAAGTCCAGATATAGACTTGCTGTATCTAGGACTGTTGGTAAGCTTCTGAGCCCCCAAGCCTTTCTGTGTTGGAGGGAAGCCTTCTAGCTTATCAGTGGGAGTGGTAAGCACTAGGTAGCCTATCTACCATGGGAAGAGTGGGTTTTGGCCCTGAAACTGTAGTTCATTGGCCGTTTGGGAAGCTTTTCCATCTCTTTCAACCTTCGGATTTAAAAGCCTATGTTTGCGCTTGTTTCCTGCCTTTCCTGTTACTAGTCTAGTCCAGGTACAGATTTGCTGTATCCAGGACTCTTTGTAAGCTTCTGAGCCTCCCAAGCCTTTCTGTGTTGGAGGGAAGCCTTCTAGCTTATCAGTGGTAGTGGTAAGCACCAGGTAGCCTAGCTACCACAAGAGGAGTAGTCCCTGGCCCAGAAATTGTAGCTATTGGCTGTTTGAGCAGTTTTTTTCCATCTCTTTCAACCTTCTGGTTTGAAAGCTGCACTTGTGCCTGTTTCCTGCCTTTCCTATAACAAGCCTACTCTGGTTACAGAGTTGCTGCATCCAGGATTGTTAGTAAGATTCTGAGCCCCCCAATCCTTTCTGTGTTGGAGGGAAGCCTTCTAGCTTATCAGTGGGAGTGGTAAGCACTAGGTAGCCTATCCTCCATGGGAAGAGTGAGTTTTGGCCCAGAAATTGTAGTTTATTTGGCCGTTTGGGCAGTTTTCCATCTCTTTCAACTTGCTGGCTTCAAAGCCTATGTTTGTA
This sequence comes from Protopterus annectens, assembly GCF_019279795.1. Lineage (NCBI taxonomy): Eukaryota > Metazoa > Chordata > Ceratodontiformes > Protopteridae > Protopterus > Protopterus annectens. Next base: position 1,000,877,473 of record NC_056727.1, on the reverse strand, counting down.
CTTGTTCCCCACCTTTCCTGTTACTAGTCTTGTCCAGGTACAGATTTGCTGTATCCAGGACTCTTTGTAAGCTTCTGAGCCCCCCAAGCCTTTTGTGTTGAAGGGAAGCCTTCTAGCTTATCAGTGGGAGTGGTAAGCATTAGGTAGCCTATCTACCACAAGAGGAGTGGTTCCTGGCCCAGAAATTGTAGCTATTGGCTGTTTGGGCAGTTCTTTTCCATCTCTTTCAACGTTCTAGTTTAAAAGCCGCACTTGCACTTGTTTCCCACCTTTCCTGTAGCTAGCCTAGTCCAGATACAGAGTTGCAGTATCCAGGACTGTTGGTAAGCTTCTGAGCCCCACAAGCCTTTCTGTGTTGGAGGAAAGCCTTCTAGCTTATCAGTGGGAGTGGTAAGCACTAGCTAACCTGCCTACCATAAGAGGAGAGGTTCTTGGCCCAGAAAATGTAGTTTATTGACCATTTGGACAGTTTGTCCATCTCTTTCAACTTTCTGGTTTAAAAGACCACAGCTGCGCTTGTTTCCCATCTTTCCTGTAACTTACCTACTGGGTAGCACTAGAAAGCCTTAAACTGATACAAGCCTTCTAGCTTAGAAGAGAGACTTTGGAGTGACTAAGTATCAGTTTTCTGTACTTTCTTGCTGTACTTAACTGTTTTCCGTCCTAAACGCAGATTTTTCCAGCGTTTATTGTGATTTAAAAGCTTGTTTTTTTCACATATTGTACTTATTTGACTGCCTGCACCTTTAAAAAGTTTATTTTGTTTAAATAATTTGTTTAACTGTTGTAGGCTATGCACTAAAGTGTGATCGCCTTTTCTGATCGTTTGTAGTCGTTTAAAGCTGTTTTAAATGTATTTTTTACTGTTTTTGCCTTATCTTTTTAAAAAAACAAAAAAAAAAAACAAAAAAAATCTCCTTGTTTTCTGCCTTTCTAAGCTGGTATAGTCCAGTTTTCAGGCTAGTGCTGAATTCAGGGCTGTGATACTAGTTTCTGAGTTGCCCATTCCTTACTTGGATAGAAGGAAGTTTCTCTGTTCACCTGTGAGAGAGGGGAGCTTTGAGCAACCTATCTGTCCCTGGAGGAGTGGTTCCAGCCCAGAAGTTAGTAGTTTATTGGCTATTTTGGGCTAATTTCTATCTCTTTTATTTCCCTACTACAAAAAACGCATTTGCACAGTTTTGCGGCAGTGCCAGATAGCTACGGTTAAATTATTCCTGGCTCCACTAAGTCTCCTCTTCAGTTTTTCCCTTGAAACTAGCCTAACTCTCAACCTAAGCACTCAAAAAGCATCTTACAACCCAGCACTTGCTCAGACCTAATAGCAAGCACTAATATACCCTGACACTGATTGCCCAGCAGAGCAAGGCTCTTTATTCACCCCTCACCAACCAAGCGATTAAGCAGCTCACCCTACTATTCAGGCATGAACAAAGGGCTACTTCAGGTGCACTCTCCGGTCCAGCTGCTGAATCTGGGTATCCTGAGGCAATGTTACAACTGCTTCATGTACACAGATAACCCTCTCCTCCTACCACAAAACACTAACATATGTGAGAGATGCAATTATACAGCCGAACTGGAAGCTAAGCTGTCTCCACCCAAGACTGGAACAGACAGTTAAGAGGAGAAGGTTAACACTTGCACCACACCTCCAGCCGCACACAGACCTACTAAAACAGCACTGGCAAAAAATACACATAAATTCACAAAATCATACTCGGAGGATCTAAATAAAAACCTGCAAAAGCATCAGAGACCTCCAAAGCAGACACCTAAACAACCTGCACCTCCCGTCACAAACCAGACAACACATAAAACACAAAATCAGTGTGCTGCACAATCACAGCCCTTACGGTGAAATAACATACCTAACACACTAGTAATAGGTGACTCTATAGTCAGGCACACTGACGTCCCACTCACTAGGCTGGACAAGCAGAAGGTTATTGTTAGCTGCCTGTTGGGAGCCAGAATCCGCCACATAACACAAGCACTCAGGTCACTCCAGAAAAAGTACAAATATGACTCTGTCATTGTTCATGTTGGTGTGAATGACCTGAGACATACCTCCCTGGAGTACATGAAAAAAGACATGGAAGAACTCTCTGATCATGTAGCCCAGGCTGATATGACCCTGACCGTGAGTAGCATCCTGCCCTCACCAAGAATGATACTTCAGTATAAAGAAAAAAATGATCAATTTCAACAATTGGCTAAGCTTCTGGTGTCATTCAAAGGGGATCCAGTGTCTGTCAGCCTGGGACGACATGCTCGACAAGCCGCGTTGCTTTGCAAGAGACAGCTTGCACCTGTCACCCCCTAGGCTTTCGAATACTGGCCAAGGCTCTTGCTGCCCCCATAGTGCCTTTTTTAGGCAAGGCTCAAAAGTCAAACCCACCTCTGTAAACAGCACAATTAACAAAAAACTGAGGGTTATGCTATTCAATGCTAGGAGTTTAAAATCTCAAAATGCATGCAATCGAAGCACTCCTCAGTATGGAGAATGTCAACATCTGTGCAGCAACTGAAACCTGGTTCAAGGCTCCAGAGAGCTCCCCAGCACTACTGGGCTACAACTCACACCACATGTTTCGGCCACAGAACATGGACCGAAACACAAAAGGTGGGGGCGTATCCATATTCATCAAGGATACCTACACCTCCAGGTTAGTAGCGCAGCATGATACCTCTGAGATCATCCATGTGCAACTAACATCAGGCAAATCTGCAATGCAAATTGTGGTCTGCTACAGATCACCCTTCATGACCCAGGACCACCACTCCACCTTTCTGGAGACACTGGAAAACATGAAGGTCCTACTGAACACCCTGATATTGGGCGATTTCAATTACCCTACCATTCACTGGGAAAACTACTCGATTACAAATTCCCAGGCCCAGCGTTTCCTGGAATTCATCAACTCAAACACCCTGGATCAGCTGGTAAACTCCCCTACCAGAGGTGAAAACATATTGGACCTGGTCATCACCAACATGGGTGACAGGTGTTCGACAGGAGGTCAAACCGTCAGTGGTTAGATCAGACCATGAACTAATCACTCTGGATGTCCACACCCCACCACCAACCCCAACTAAGGAAACCACAGCAAAAAACTTTTCTAAAGTAAACTTCACCTTACTTAAGACAGAGGTGGTAAGTTTCACAGCACCCACGCTAAAGGATAACGCTGCCCAAGATGCAGAAACCTTTACAAATGCACTCTATGAGCACCTACAAGGATGCATGGATTGCGACATCCCTAGAAAAACCAAGACTCACTCCTCTAAGAGAAGGAAACCAGTTTGGTGGACCCCTGCAATAAAAAGGCTATACAATAGAAGGAGGAAACTAGTTCAGAAAAAAATCAAATCCAAAGAAGGAAAGACATCTCTGATCAGTATCAGTAAGAAACTAAGGTCCCTCATGAAATCATCCAAGGCTAACTTCGAAAGAAAAATAGCCAAGGATTCAAAAGATAACTACAAAGCCTTCTTTAGCTATGTTAAGAATCTAAGTGGCAACTCACAGATATGCACTGAACTAGTGCAAAATAGCACAAAATATACTGAACCTACTGATACTGCCAACATCTTGGCAGATAGATTCAGTGCAAACTTCACCCCCCCCCTCACCTCCAAAAGAGCCCACAACAATATCGGAAAAGTGTAGTGCCCCAAAAATCACAGATGCACAGGTGAAAACAGCCCTTTCAAAAGCCAAAAACACAGCGTCAATGGGACCTGATGGTGTCCCAGGCTGCATCTTGCACGAACTACAGAATGAACTAACCCCCCACCTAAACACGCTGTTCAACCTCAGCCACTCCACAGGCTATGTGCCCACAGAATGGTGCACAGCAACGGTTATTCCTCTCCACAAAGGAGGGGCCACAACTGATCCTGGTAACTATCGCCCCATAAGCCTGACTAGCCTGGTCTGCAAGGCTATGGAGCGCATCATCATGGAACTCATTAACAAAGACATTGGGAACCTCCAAACACTTGACTTGACCCAGTTCATCTTTGTTAAGGGCAGATCATGCCCACTAAACCTGGTCGACTTCTTCGAGACAGTCACCAAGGCCATAGATGAGGGAAAGGTGGTTCACACAGCCTACCTTGACCTCGCCAAGGCTTTCAACACCATTCTCCACTCGGGTATTACAGAAAAACTCACCAGCCTGAACATAAATCCCTACTTCACGAGATGGGTTGCCAACTGGCTTACAGACAGAACTCACATGGTAAGAATAGCGGGCTCCAGGTCCGACTCTAAACCAGTCACAAGTTGTGTCCTGCAAGGCTCAGTTCTGTGACCCCTACTGTTCGGCATATACTTCTCAGAAGTACAGGCAAACACAGGAGGACTATGGCTAACCAAGTTCGCCGATGACTGCAAACTGGGAGCCATAACTGACTCTCCAGCTGACACTGACATCCTCCAAAAGGGCCTTACTGAGACGGACACCTGGTGTCAAAGTCATGGCCTCAAGCTAAATGCCAAAAAATGCAAAGTCATCCCGTTTTTGAAAACAAAACACCCACAAATTACCACATAGGTGACAGCCCCCTTAATACAGAAGAGGTAATAAGAGATCTGGGGACCCAGGTAGATAGTAATCTCTCCTTTGACAATCATTTTGCCAAAGTAGGTAGGAAATACTTCTATGTCGCCCATCTAATTACTAAAGGGTTTGCATCTAGAAATAGAGGTTATAGTGCCCCTTTACTCGTCACTCATTAGACCCATCATAGAGTACAATGCCCCATTTGGAATGTACCTCACAAGAAACTTCCAACAGCTGGAAAGACCACAAAGGTACCTCACAAAGAGGATTACTGGCCTCAAACATATGTCCTATGCAGCCCGACTGGAAAAACTCCGGCTGTACTCAGTGGCATACCGCTTACTCAGAGGTGATCTCTGCCTGACTTACAAAGCCATGTCCAACTCAGAACTGATGGACATGCTCCACCTAAAGAAATCCAAGTCACTGCGAGCCATGCACTCTAGTGAGCTAAACCTCACTACAACAATAAATAGAACATGCTGGAGGGATAGATTCCTGTCACAGAGACTCCCCATGCTTTGGAACAAAATTCTAAATTACATCAGGCAGATCCCCTCACTAACACTCTTCAAGAGAAACCTTGACGAGTAGATGGGTAACAGAAAATACACCCCTGGGATCACTTCATTGGCTCTGCTTGACAGAGGATCAGTTAATTAATCAATGGGGCAGCGAAAGTCGACACACTCTGGCTAGGCTTATAAATGCCCTTGGGCAGATAGCCTAGTACCTACCTATGAACCTATGGAGTGCTTTCCAAGTGAGAGAAACAAGGTAAACACCTTCTGTCACAAGATGGATGATCCTGGAACTTCTGAATGTAAAAGCACACCAAAAAAATGAAATCCTTAAAAAGTCCTGTGGCTGAAGAAACAGACACACTTTAAGCCTCCCTGTGTGTTTCCAAACTTAAACAGATCAGGCTACATTACTGTTGCCACCAGAATAGTGGCCCCTATCTTCTTATGTAAAAACACCCTTTGCTTAGTGAAAAGGTACCAACTAGTTACAACAAGTAATTTTTCACTTTAAGCCATTCTGTGTGTTTCTCAAATTGGACAGACTAGGATACATTTCTACGGTGAATAGAATTGCAAGTCCAGTTCTCTTAATATAAAACACACTTTAGTTAGAAAAAAAGGAAAAGGTTATCATAAACAAATGAAATAATTAACTACAGTGAGTAATTCTCACTTTAAGCCTCCCTGTGTGACATACCAGGCTACCTTTTTACTGCAAATGGAATTGCAGTCCCAGTCTTCTTAGTGTAAAAGCAGACTTTAGTTAGTCACAAGTGAAATGTTGCAAGAAACAAATGTTACAACAAATAAAAAGGTATCAGAAACAAATCTAAGAACTAGCTGCAAGTAATTACCAGGTGATTCAAAGGCAGACAAGCCAACAATAAAGAACGCACATGTGCCTTCCTTGAAGGTTGGGTGTCAGGCTGGCACCTCGGCACCGTAAAAATCCACTACCAATCATTAGCAGACCAGAGTTCAGCTGTGGCGACCCCTAACTGGGAAAAGCTGAAAGACATTAGTATACTGTAAGGCAATTTCTGTCAGTAACCAGTAAGATGAGCAGAGGAGATAAGCCTGGGATAAGGTTCTTGGGCCAGATATACAGAAGATGAGACTAGAATGAACTTCCAAGGCCAGATATACAGCCGGAGCTGGCAGCTCAAAAGCCTCCAAGTTTAAATGTACAACAAGAAAAGGGTGGGAACAAATTCGGAAGAGAGATAGTAAAAATGCAGTAAAATGAAATCCCACTCAGAATACCAATGCACAGCACAGAAATTACTAGAAATGCACTGCAGACTATAGAAATGCCTTAAAATAACAGTTTTAACTTCAGGAAAATAAACACAACACAGAAAACTGATTTCAATGGTAAGATAAGTGCAGCATTTTCAGTGTAGTTTAAATGCACTTCCTGGATGCAAAATGTAGTCCAAATGCATTATTTTCAAGCTTCCAACAGTCTAGAGACTAAGATGGCAGCCTGCTTGTGTAATGTAAAATCCAAGGTGGTGGGGTCAGTCAGAATGGGCTGGGTTTAATTACCACAAGCACTAGTTACTGCTCACACAATTGACACAGCTGGCTTTTTGTTTTCCTTTGAAAAGTAAATACAACACATAATTTGATGAGCAATGCTAATAACATACTTAAAAGCTCAGAGAAATAATAATAGACATTGTAAAGTCATAATCAGTTTATATCTGTAGCTTCAGATTGAGAAGCGAGATAATAAAAATGCAATGAAATGATACCACTTAGCACTTAGATACCACAGAGAAACCAGAAACCAATGAAAACATGGGAGTTCGGAGTGCTATAAGTGGGCTGTTTTATTTTATTTTATTGAATTTTGTTATCAAATGCCACTAATAAATGAAAAATATTCAGTCCAAAGTACTTTGAACTGAATACTTTTCATTTATCTGCTATGCTTGATCTGGATGATACCAGGTGTTCCTTTTTGTGCAGATTTTCTTCTTTGGTTTCACGACACAGAAACCACTTAAAAAGCACTGCAGACTATAAAAATGCCTTAAATTAATATCTTGGATTTCAGATGAAGAGCAAACATGACACACAAAACTGACTTAATTGGTAAGGTAAGTGCAGTATTTTAAATATAGTTTAAATGTACTTCACTTGGTGCAAAATGTAGTTCAAATGCTTTGTTTTCTCACTTTTTAAATAGGACTGTTGCACATAAACACTTCTTACTTCAGAGCTGCAGTTGTCCTAATATGATTTGCTGGCAAGATCTGCCCAATGTAGTGTAAATATGAATGTACACAAATGTACATTTACATATACAGTGCATTGCTGCAATTTACTTTCCACTTCTGATGTTGTGATATTAAGAATATGCATGCTGTCATAGGTTGCTTATTATTTTTTATTTTACTGTTGAGTAGTAAAATAAATAAGGACCTTTTATAGTCTGTATGTGGAGATAATCTGAACTTTTTTATGTTGTATTTTTTCTAGTTTGCCTCTTCTAATTTTCATTCTCTCACTTTTTAACATCTTTATTAAATTGCCACTTAAGACATAGCCACACATATATTAAAAGAAAAGAAAACAAAATATATTACCATTTTTCATTTACACACATAGTAAATTATACATTTTCTTTCTTTATTGCAGCCCAACATTACATAAATTGCTCATTTCCTGCCTTTCTTTAAACTTCACTCCTGCTTCTCCTGAACATTATGCTACATGCATTGTTCTTGTACCTCTCAACGTCTTAGTGCACGAAATCTTGACAAAGCCCGACAAAATGGGGGGGGGGGGCAAAGTCTCAAAAATAGGGATATATTTTAAATATTGTTCATAAATTTGCTAGAGTAACAGGGTTTAACATACATTTTCTAAAGGATTTGAAGTCTGAAACTCAAATGTATGTCATTATTTAGTGACTTCAGTCCTCAGACTACCCCCACTGATTTGCCAGAAAACCACAAATTTTTTGAAGAACAAACCAAAAATATGAGCCAAAAATCTGGACATTCTGTAAAAATCTGGACAGTTGAGACGTATGATTGTTCCTACAAATTCCACTTGTTTCTCTATTATTTGTTCCTTCTATTTCTAAAGATCCCACATTTCTTTAACCTCTTTTTTCAATATTCAGTACTTTAAATACAGATGTTTAGACTTTCATTTCCATTTTCTAGTAATTACTTTTTTGACAGACAGGAGAATTAAAGCTAACAAATATTTACTATGTCTAGGCAAATCAGATCATTACAAATGTGAGGACGTTTGTATGGTAAAACTGAGGTTGTGGTACGTTGGTATATTCCTCCTGTTGTGAAGTACATTGAAACTGGAGTAGTATATCTTCTTAGCAGAGACAGGGGAGCACATCTCACTCATATCAGGGGGTACAGGGGTAAAGCCATCTTGAAGAAACTCTGCAATCATGTTTCATTTAGTTTCAGAATGAACTGATTTGCTGGTGAATGAGCAGTTTGATTCTGTTTTTTCAGGGCCTCTATTTTAGAGTCCATAGGTTTTGATAATGGCCCTTTTCCTAACTTGCCACTATAGTAGCAATGAAGGCAAGTCATTTTTTTTTGGGGGGGGGGTATTTATTTATTTATTTCCTATTTGTTCAGTGGGTAAGTAGACTCATTTATTGATCCAACAATTCGAAAACCAAAAAGGAACACCAGCAAGAACCAACTTCTGAAGACCACTCGGACCAAATAAACTTAGCGCTTTCATTCACTTTAATAACGTGAACTTCATCAGATGAAGTTCATTTATTGATCCATTTCAGATATGACCCGAATTCAAAGCTCAGAAAATACATCATGGTCTTTCAAATCAACAATATTATATACAAAATGAGTACATAGTGAAATTCAGAACATTGTAAGACTGAATTCAAATAGAGTAACATTAAATTCTCCAGTCAGGGTGCACTGAAAAAAAAGATGTATACAAAATATAAACTGAGATGTGCATAATATACAGTGTTGTCATACATATAATCCATAAACTCCTATATACATGTGAAATATTTGCATGTAAGATGACATATTAAGAGGTTGAGAAAAGCTTTTCAAATGCATTCTAGTACTCATGATATGGAATGAAAAGTTACCTAACTAATCTTTGCAGTTGTAATTGCAGCTGAGTATCATAAAAATGACTCCAGTGTGTATTATGCTACTCATCATGACAAAAGGAGAGAAAAAATACATGCAAATCCCACTACAAACCACATGTACACTAAATCAGCATGTATACATAGCTTTTAGATGAATAATAGCAAAGAGGTAGAATGCTGACATTAACAGTGAAGGAAGGTGCAGTAATATACTAATAATTACATCTCAACTGATATACAGAGCATTTCTATTCATGATGGATGTTGTTTACCCACCACAGCAAAGCCAGAGTTGGTAAACTTCACTGGATGTGTGTACATTTACTATCTTCATCCACAACTTGGGTAAATTCACCCTCACTTTTAGTCAAATAAATTATTACTGTTATAGACTGGACTTATTTAAAATATCTGCCTGTCTTTTGTTTCATATAAATCCATTACTTGTATCATTAAAACACTAAAGCTCAATGAACTGAAAACATTCAGTTTACATGTCTTTGAAAATGTACTGTGTCCAAAAACAAAAGCAGTGTGCGTGTGTGTGTGTGTGTGTGTGTGTGTGTGTGTGTGTGTGTGTGTGTGTGTGTGTGTGTGTGTGTGTGTGTATATATATATATATATATATATATATATATATATATATTTATATATATATGGTGATAAATGATGCTTGTAATATCCAAGTAACTTTAAACTGAAATTAAATGAGAGTATACTGACAAAGAACTATGCAAACTGGGCCCAAAGAAAGCACAGAGGAGGATGAACTTTGTAATAATGACAGGAGGACACTTCAGCATCAACTTACAGCACCATCCTATCTGTTATTCACTAGGTCATTTAAGTATGCGGAGATTCCTCAAGACCGGAGACATACATTTGTTAAACGTATCTTTAAGGGAAAGGGCACTAGTGCAAACTTAGATGCTTACAGACCAACATGTTTACTTTCTTGTTGTGGAGAAATAACAAATATTATCTTGGATAAATTGTTATCAGAAATGGAAAGGCTGGGACTGAAACCATGTATCAGCATGCATATGTTGCATGTGCAATCAACTATATCCAAGGCATCAATAGGCTCTCCAGTACTTAACCTTTCTAACCTATGTTAAAAAGTTTAAACTGGGGACAAGTCAACCGTAATAATCCCAATGTTACTTGCAATGAAACCACTTAGAATACTACCACTGTACTCTCTGCTACACTTTCTGCTTGTCCCATATCTTCTTACTGCCTAGAAATATAATACATACCCAGGTTTCCACTACCCAAAAGGCCAAACTTCCACTTTTATAGCTCCACACAAGCTTGAACACTTAATACATCCCCTCCCATCTAACTCCTTTCTTACTAGGTATCAGCATTCCATTAGAACAAGATATGCCAACCCTAAAAACCAAAAGATACTAAAGTCTATTAATTAAAATCTGGAAGCTCACAATTAGATTACGATGCAACCTGACTATTGATGGAGATATCCACCCAAATCCTGGCCCATCCTCATCCACTGGCTCTCAGTCCTTTACTAACTGTCCCACTACTACACAAATCTTAGACAAACCCCCAAACTCACTCTTGATCAGTCACCTAAATATCAGAAGTGTAAACAATAAGATTCAACACCTACATGCCCTCTTAGATGCTCTTGCCCCAGACATACTATGTCTTACTGAAACCTGGCTAAAACCTTCTACTTCAGATAAAGAAGTTATACCACCAGGGTATAATTTCCTAAGGCTTGATCGAGCCAATAGAAAGGGAGGTGGGGTAGCTGTTCTGTACAAATCCATGCTTGAAATGTCCAATAATGCCCAGCAATGCTAAAATTCTTGTCACTAAGCTCCACATTAATAAGAACAAATGTATAAATATCGTCCGTGTGTATATTCCCTCATGCAATAACATAAATACCCTTGAAGATATCCTACATTGGTTATCCAGCAATTACCTCCAAGAAACCATTGTACTTGGGGACTTCAACATAGACTGGAACATGTGTTCCTCAGAACCCCCCACTCACCACATAAACCTTTATGGATTTTCACAGGTCATATCCTCCCCCACTAGGATCAGTAAACCCAACAATAAAGCAAATATTCTGGATTGGATTCTTGTTAACACCCATCCCTTCAAATACAAGAGTGGGAGCCTGCCTGATGATGTAAGTGATCACCTCCTCACCTATTTAATCAGGTAAAAAGCTAATATCCACAACCAGTCCATTTTTAAAACAATAAGGAACAATAAGAATTTCAACTGCACAAATTTCCAAAATGAACTCAAATCTTGCAATTGGTTAGTTCTGAAACAATTACCACTTGAAGAAGCAGTAAATTACTTTAATACCAAATTCCTATCCATCCTTGACACCCATGCACCAACATGGACTATTAGAACCAAAACAAAAGTTGCTCCTTGGCTCTCAAAAGAAACCAGACATAAAATGCTACTAAGTAATACGGCTTGGGCCACTTTGAGAACCACAAAAAAAACCCATAGATCAACTTAGATACAGACAGCTAAGAAACAAAAAAATCCACCACCTTAGACAAGAAAAACTATTACTGTCATCTACAAGAAAAACATCAAAACAAGCCACAAAAGTTTTGGGTAGGTATAAACAAACTCCTTAGTCCAGGACAGTCCTCCACTCCTACCCCCTTGGATGCTAACCAAAACTCCCCAGTAGAAATTGCCAATACCTTTAACAGCTTCTTTACAACAACCATCCAGAACCTAGCTATATTATCCCCTGAATGTCCATATTCTTCAGCCACTACACCCTGCTCCCAACTCCCCTTTAACTTCAAGCCAGTTTGTACATCTTTGATCCGAAAATTACTTAAACAACTAAAGCCTACCACCCTGTTGGTTGATCTCCTCCCTGCAGAATATCTACAAAAAGATGCAGATGCCATAGCATACCCCATTTCTATCCTGATCAATAGAACTATAGCTGAAGTGTCCATTCCCTCCATCTGGAAGATATCCCATGTCATCCCACTCCATAAATGGGGCAGTTCTACTGAACTTTCAAACTACAGACCCATAGCTATTCTGTCACCCTTGGCTAAAATTATGGAAAAATGCATCCACAATCAACTACTGAACTATCTTATCCATAATAATCTTCTAGCCAAAACCCAACATGGCTTTAGACCATTCCATAGTACAACCTCAGCCCTCCTCTCCTTCTCTAACATCATTAACCAACACCGAAACAATAATAAACTTTCCTCTGCTATCTTTCTTGATCTTTCAAAAGCCTTTGATATGGTAAACTACCAAATACTCATAAGCACTTTGAAATCCATCTCCCTAGAGGACCAGGCCATCCAATGATTTCAATCATATCTCAGTGGCAGACAACAGGCTGTCCTATGGCAGAGCAAACTATCCACCCATTTACCCATCACCCTCGGAGTACCCCAAGGCTCCATACTAGGTCCACTATTATTTTCCATTTTCATCAATGATTTGTATAAGGTTATCCCAAATGCAACAGGCAGTCAATATGTCGATGACTCCACTTTAGTATGCTCCAACACTTCACCTACAGAGTTGCAGATTCTATCCCAAAATACTTTTAAAACAGTAGAAAATTGGCTCCTTAACCATCATCAACAATCCTAATAAAACCAAACTGCTGCTTTTCTCCCCCACTCACAGGTCTGCCCTTATAACCTTTACATTAAAATCCAACAACTGCACCATTATTTCCCCAGATTCCTCAACCAAACTGTTAGGAGTTATAATAGATAATAACCTTAAGTTTGATCTCCCTATCAATAAAACTATTAAAACAGTTAATAAAAAACTTGGCTCACTATATAGGATCAAGCCCTTCCTAACACCATTAGCCAGAACTGTAATTGCTCATACACATCTACTATCCACCCTCCTCTATGCTTTCCCTCTATTTACAAACCTCAGCAAAACTGACCTTAATAAACTTTCTAGCAGCTACAATCACATTGCTAGATTTGCTACCGATGCAGCCTACAGAACTCATCACTGTCATAACCTAAATCTACTAGTATGGCTTGAACTGCCTAACCTACTTCAGGTTAACCAACTAATAGTTACACACAAGATCCTGTACCAACCAAATAATACACCAGTACTTTAAAACTCATCACCCCCTACAGTAACCTTAGCGTACTTCGTTCATCTGAAAGACTACTAGTTCAAACTCTCAAATCCAACAACACAGCTGGTAAATCTCTATTTGCTAACTCTGTTGGCAAAACTTGGAATTCTCTTCCTGCTAATCTTACATCTGAACACTTTCTACCTCAATACAAGAAAAGTATAATTCAGTACTTTAAAAAATTATGCCTATGTTCTTGTCCTAATCCAGACTAACTCTACCATCACTCGTGTGCACATGGAGGACTTCTGCCTACACTTTATTGTTTCTTAACTTATAAATCCTATGATCTTCTTGGATCTACTACCAGGTTAGCCTACTTGGCATTCAATACCCTATCACTCGTAAAAACACTGTCTAGAATTTTCCATCTGAGTAAAAATGCAATAATTTGTTTGTGTATCTGTTTTTGTGTTTGTTTACATCTGTGCAAAAATCCTTTTATTTGTGTTTTATTTTGTGTTTTATTTTGTGTTTTAAACTGTAAAAATGTAACAGTTTGAATGTATTTTTGGAGCTTTTCTCCTCAGGCCTCCACTGAAAATGGACATGTATCCAGTCGGACTATCCCAGTGAACAAATGTAAAATAAACAAATAAATAAAATAAATGTTGAAAACCGATCTATAACCACCACATGATCTATAACAATATAATAACAGCTATGAATGAAAAATTGTGCTCTGATGTAATTTACATAGACCTAACTTTAGCCTTTTATAGAGTTATACACAAAACACTGATCAATAAATTAGAACAATTAAGAATTGCTGTACTCCTGATAAGATAGCTGCATGGCTTCCAAACAGGACATGGCAAATACCATACCGCAATTGGACAGGTGAAACTCTATGTTACAGTCAGGGTGTTCCACAGGGATCTATCCTAGGCCCATACTTGTTTAGATTGTGTCTTGCCGATCTATCTTTTTAATCCAAGGTGTTCTATAGTCTGTATGAAAATGACTTGAAAATAGGTAAACTGGTTATACCTGTTGCACACAAGGCAAGTCTGCAAAAGTACTCAAAGTGACTGTTTGAGGGCAGGAGGATAATAATATGCTGATAAATACATCAAAATTAAGCACATGTGATTTGAGAGACAGATGGAAGGGTGGATATTTAATACAGTGACTGGAACTGTGGATTCATTTAGGCACCTGGGTGTAAGCGCAATTCCAGCTTTAAGTTTTTCTGATAATATGAACCAATTGGTTAATGATAGTAAGAAAATTATGGGCCATATAGAAAGATTTATAAAATCTAGGAAACAGAAAATGATGAAATCATTGCTTATAAGCTACATAAGACTCAAATTAGAGCATGGAATAATAGTATGAAAACCTTAGCATGAGTAAATTGAAAAGAATACAATGGAAATATATCAAGGGCAACCATGGATGCCAAAATTTAAGTTATTATGAAAGATTAAAATATCTGAACTTATAAATTGTTTCATACAGATATTTGAGGAGACCTTATTTAGGTATATAGGGAATTTAGAGATAATCACCTCTGGAAATATTTGGGGTTATCAAAGAGTAGTAAAGAATCCACAGACAACCTGTGAAAGATATTATATAGGAATGAAAAATTAACTGGTTCTCTGAGCGAGAGTAGCTGATGCATGGAATAGACTAGCAAGTTATATTAAAGCAAGCACTAGTTTAGATATGTTTAAGGATGACTTGGACAAGTTATGGGAATGATTGCTTTGGTAGATTGGTAGTCTATAATGGTATTAGTTCTCATGGGTGAAATATATATATATATATATATATATATATATATATATATATATATATATATATAATAGTGCTGATTGTACAAAAAATATAATTCATAAAATTGAAAGATGGTTCATCAGAACAGATTGTAGTTCATTTTGTACGCTAGCTTTTGCTAGTTTTTTTTTTTTGATAATAGCTTATGTGCGGAGACACACACACTATAGATGAGATGATGTGGGCAGTTTCCCTATTTACTGAATAGCTTATGAAATGTCACTGCAGCTTATTTTTGTTGCACTTTGATAATATTCTGAAGTACTAGTACATGAACAGAAGGTGGAAGGTTAAGTTTTAGCCATCATTTAGTAAATATCTGAAATGTTTTCCCTAGACTTGCCACTAGCGCAGCAATGCTACAAGCTTGATTGTTTTTGACCCACTTGAAAGCATCTTTTTCTATAGTTGCTATACTTTACCATCATCGAGCTGTGTTCTAAGCACTGTGTAATAATCATTAAAATTAAATACTCCACTTACCTGTGCAAAGCAGTCTGCTTTCTTTTCTCTAGAGACACATATTTCAGTATGGATTTCATATACACTTAGGTATAATAAAATTACTTTTTTTTTTTTAATTTCATCAGTTTTTTAAATTTGTTTTAGCTCATCATTTAAAGTTTCTGCTTTGCAGTTCTGTGGCCTGGGTTTAAGTGCTGACCTTTGTTTGCAATCTGTGTGGGAAATTTTCCTATTAATTGTGTAGATTTTTTCTTGGCATTCCTGCTTTTTCCTCTGCCTTACCAAATGATGTTGGCTGACTGCCTAGTTTAACTTGCCCCTATATGTGTGTGTGTGTGTGTGTGTGTGTGTGTGTATGCGTGTGTGCGTGTGTGTGTGTGTGTGTGTGTGCGTGTGTGCGTGTGTGTGTGTGTGTGTGTGTGTGTGTGTGTGTGTGTGTGTGTGTGTGTGTGTGTGTGTGTGTGTGTGTGTATCAGCATTGACATCGGTCCCCTTTTTTCTATTATCTATGTGAGGTTGGGGTATTATGTCAACAATGGTCATTACCTAATGCCAATATATGTGTGAGATACGTACACTGTGGTGAATAACACTTATATTGAATGAAGGAGAAACTGTTACACGCATTGAGTGTTTATTTATTTATGTTTTGCCATTTTGATATAGCAGTGCATGTGGTTCAGGGGTACTGAGCTGGGGGTTGTTACATTTCAGTGACATTTGTGCTGTGGTATGTGCCATTATGTTTGATTGTAGTACAGTGTGGTAGGGGTGCTTTCTCCTTATATGCACTGTTTGTGGGTCTGTGGGGCTACAGCTCCCTAGGGGTGTGGGTACAGTATGGGGCCTACCTCTTGTGGAACACTTATTTATTTATTCATTTTGCATTTGGTTATCAGGATTGTCTGCGTAATTGATTATTTTATGGTTGGTAACTAGTTAGGAGTATGTGGCAGCATGGGGGAGCTCTAGCCAGTTTATTTGCTTGAGCACAGTGTAGTCTATAGGGTTGATTACCAGTGAATTTATACACTTTGTTGTAGCATTATTTAGGCTTAATGGTTTAGGTGAAACCCAGGTTGGAGAGTATAGCAGAGGCACATGACAAGGTTGGAAGCAAATTGTATCACTTTTTATTCTTGCAGCTTCTGTAATGTAAGGCTTTAGTCTGTATAGGGATCCCATTTTCCACTGTTTTTTTTTTTTTACCTGTAAGACATGTTGGTCAAATCTGAGGTGTTCATAATGACTCCTAACAGTTTGGTATGTGGAACTAATTAGATGTGTCTGCTGTCTTTTGTGTGTATTGTCAAGAGTTGTTTTTGGATGGCTAGTTGTTTGGAGGTGAGTAGTATTAACTTGGTTTTCTTGCAGTTCATTTGAAAGGTGTTGATAGATTGTCAGTCGGTATACATTTCCAATGTTTAATATGCCAAAGAATGTGATAGTTAATGCCGTGGCATTATCCTTGCACTTGCTGTTGTTGGAACTGGTCATAGCCTGGAAGGGTCTACAATGGATCTGTTCCTTTACCCAGTAAACCAATGCAGCAATTAAAATCATAAATAACTATTGAAATAGACAGATACCCAGATCAAATGAATGAACTAGATATACTGCACAATACATTGCGTTTACACAATTAAGTAATTAAAAAAAATCATTGTTGTTGTTGTGTCTTTCGGCTTTTCCCGGTTAGGGGTCGCCACAGCGGAACTCCGGTCTGCTAATGATTGGCATAGCAAAGGAAAATAATGTTATATAATGCTCAGGTGTGTCTGACTGGAAAAGTAGAGTAAGACAGCCTGCCTAAAACTCATCAAAGCTGTTGTCACAGTTTGAAACAGGCATTCATGTTGCCAAGACTAAAGATGGAAACCTGACTGGAGTGAGGTGCAGGGCAGGGACTAACAGCATGTGCATTTCAATGTGTGGAAGGGATTGAAACATATGTTGGGGATTAGAACTGGGAATAGCTGCTTTTAAATTCTTTAAAAGTGATATTGAAAAAGAGCTAGGCATGACTTCATTTTCTAGGTTATATCAAAATATGTTAAGAAATGCACACTTCGGAGAAGGATACCCAAGAATGAGAAATTACATTTTTGTTGGAGTTACATATTGAAAGCAAGGGAGTAAGGGAGTAGAGGGCTAGAATGTATGCCTGCTAATGGAGCAGTAGCAGATACTTCCTGGATAGTATCTGGAATGCTGGCTGTCAGACAGTGATCTGCAAATTAGTAGATGGTGTGCCAGGAAGGTCACATCCACAGAATAGTAATGTATCTTTATTTTATTTATTTATTTTATTTTATTTATTTATTTACATTTGTTGACTGGGAGTGTCCAACTGGACGTAAGTCCATTTTCAGTGGAGGCCTGGGGAGAAAAGCTCCACAGTTAAAATAAACAGACAGTAGTTAATTGGATTACATAGCGATTAACAATTTAACATAGCAATTAATTACAAACATATTTACAGATGAAGAACATAGTACATCAGTAGACAACTAGAATCTTTATCTGCGAAGTACATAACAGACATTAACAAATGTTACAATAAGAAGTTCCTGCTGTATAATAAGTACTAGGCTTATGAGCATCTGAGCTTGCTATAATCAAGGTAGTTAGTGGGGTGGAAAGAAACGTAGTGGTTGGATGGGGTGGCTGATATTAGAGTGGGAGTTGCAAGGGCATAGCCAGAATGTTTTTAGGTGCACTTTTAGTAAAGTATTGAAGTGGGTGCATGATGGTACAGAGGTAATTGTGGGTGGGAAGGAGTTTCATAATTTGGCTATGGCGCAAGAGAATAGTGCTTCACCAGCAGAGTTATTGGCTTTAGTGATCTGCAAGTGATTTTTGTTGCTGGATCTTAGTGGTCTGGTGGTGCGATAGGGTTGGAGGAGATTCTGGAGGGATGGGACATTTAGTGGATGGTTTACTAGTTTGTGGGTGAGTGATAGTTGATACCATTGAAGGAGGTGAGGGAGTTCAAGCCAGCCCAGTTCAGTATGCGAGAGACAGTGGTGACTATGGTAGGATACCCCTGTGGTGAATTTGGCGATTTTATTGTAGCAGGTCTCTAGCTTGTTTAGATCATATTGCCTTAGGTTGGTATATATTGGAGAGGCATAAAGTAGGGTGGAGATAAGGAGGGAGTTTGCTATTGAAATCTTTGCTGCTTTGGTGAGAAGTTGCTTATTTCTGTATAACGCTCCTAGTTTTTTGTGGACTTTTTTATGGTCATGGATATGTGAATGTCAAATTTTAGTTTATTGTCTATTTCCACTCCTAGCAATTTGGTGTGTTCAGTTGGGTATATAGTGGTGTTGTCTTTTACTGTGATGTTAAAGTGAGAGTTGTTTTCAGCATGTTTGGTGGGTTGGAAGATGAGTAGTTTAGTTTTGTTTGGGTTGAGTATTAATTGGGCATCGGATAACCATGTTTCAACAGAGGAAAAGGCTTCCTGTGTGACTTTTTGCAGTTTGGGTAGGGACTGGGCTGAGCAGATGATGGTTGAGTCATCTGCGTATTGTATGAGTGTGCCATGTTTGGTGACAGAGGCTAGATTATTGGTGAAAACAGAGAAGAGTAGGGGTCCAAGGATGGATCCTTGGGGAACCCCTATGGAGACAGGTAGTTGGGGAGATATGTCATTCTGCCATACAATGGATTGTTGGGGGTCAGACAGGTAACTCTGAAACCAGTTGGTGACTGATTGAGAGAAAGATAGGTTATTGAGGACAGAGATGAGTTGTTTGTGTGGGACCATGTCAAATCCTTTAGATAGGTCTAGGAAAGTAGCAGAGGAGAGATAGCCATTGTTTTTATGCTGAAGGATAGTGTTAGTAAAGGAGAGTAAGGCAGTGGTGGTGCTATAGTTTGGTCGGAAACCATGCTGAGTATTGGAAAGGAGGTTGTTAGTAAGGAGGTAGTCTGAGACCTGAGAATGTATGCATCTCTCTAGTATTTTGGAGAGTGGAGGGAGAATAGCTATGGGGCGGTAATTGGTTAGTTCTGTGGAGGGGCCGCCTTTGTGGAGGGGAATTATATGTGATACTTTCCACAGTGTGGGAACGTAACTTTCTGACAGAGTTCGGTTAATCAAGATGGATACTGGGTAGGCCAGAGCATCAGCTGCGATTTGTAGGTATTCACTTGGTAGGTTATCTGCTACTAATTTGGTGGGCTTAAGTTTAGTTAAGAGTTTTTTTATGTTGGAGGTAGGTACAGGAGAAAAAGAGGAGGCAGTGGGGAGATTACTAGTTGAAGGTGTGGGTTGGAGGGGAGGGTGGTTGTGTTGTTTAGCTAGTGATAGTATGGTTTGTGTGAAGTGTGTGTTGAATGAGGTAGCAATATTTTTGGAGGAGTGAGGGATGTTAGGAGGAGGAGTACTGACTTTACCTGGGTGGAGGATGGAGTTTATGGAGGACTAGAATTTTTTGTGGCTGTGTTGGGAGGAGTCTAGGGCAGACTGGTAGTATTGGAATTTGTCCTGTTTTATTAGCTTTTTGACTCTATTGTGTAGTTCTAGGAATTTCTGTCTAGTTGAGGGGGTTTTGGTTTTGCGCCAGTGCTCCCAGGCTTTATCCCTGTTTTTCATTTCTGACTTAGTGGTTTTCTGTAGCCATGGGGAGGGTTGTGCTTTCGTTCTGGAAAGTCTTATGGGGGCATGGTAATTAAGGATGCTCAGGAAGGTAGTATTAAAAAATTCAACTGCGTCATCAAGACTGAGGTACTTTAGGGGATGCCAGTTACATTCTTTGAGGGATGAGATGAATGTCAGTGGGTTAAAGTTTAGTTTTTTACGTATTTGATGGTAGATGACAGGTTTAGCTTGGTATAAGTATTTTTTGTGTAGGAATGTTGGGGAGTGATCACTGAGGCTATCTGATAAGCAGCCTGTTATATATGATGGGGGGCTCTTACTGACTAGTGTCCAATCCAGGGTAGTGTGCTTGCTGGAGTTTTTATTTATCCTGGTTGGTGACTGGACTAGTTGGGTGAAGCCATGAAGGTTTATATGATGGGTTGGATTGTTGCCAGAACACTATTGCCAGCCAATATTGAAATCACCTAAAATTATAGTTTCTTGGGGGAGATGGTGGGTAGACCAGCTGAGGAGGTTTTCTAGTGGAGGGATGTTTTGGCCGGGTGGGAAGTAGCATCCAATTATGTTGATGGTTTTGTTTTGGTTTACTTTGAGATTGGTATATATTATTTCTTCATTGCCTATTTGTGGAGCTGATGATTTTAAGATCTGGATGTTTAGATGTTGTTTAAATGTTATAGCTACACCGCCTCCCTTCTTGTTTAGCCGGTCTACTCTTAGTATGCCGTAACCGGTAGGGAGTATTTGCTCACTGGTATTGTGAGGTTTTAGCCAGGTTTCTGTCAGGATGACTATATCTGGGGAGTACAAGTCTATGGTGGCATGGAGTTCATGGACTTTGTTGGATATACTTCTAATATTTAGTCTTATTAGAAGGAAGTCACTTGGCTTTCTATTGGCTGTGATATGGGAGACGTTGTGGTTTCTAGTCTGATTATGAGGATTGGGGTTGGAGATGGTAGGGCCAGGGTTGGGGTGGATGTCTCCACTTAGGGCTAGTTTTGATATGCATGTGATTATTAGTTTTCTCAGTTTTTGAATGTGTTTGTTTATTAGGGAAACTTTATGACTGTGCTCTGTGGGTCATAGGTATGGTGAGAGGGTTACTATGTTAAGTTGTAGGGATGCTTTATGTTTGAGTAATATAGTTGGTAGAATATGCGGGGGTGCATAGGGATGTTTCTTGAGTTGGTGGGAGGGGAGCTGAGTGAGGGTGAGACATGAGTGGTGGTGTGAGTAGTAGTACAGTGGTAGTGGTTGAGTGGGGGAATGACAGAGCTTTGGTAGGATGTAAGATATGCAAGGAGAGTGCATGCAGTGAGCATAGGTAAACTATGCTTGCACATGTTAGTTGAGGAGGTGTGATAGTAGTGGGAAAATGGAGGAGGTAGTGTTGGGTTAGCGCTGTGGTTGGCTATTGGAAAGATGGGAGGGGTTTGTGAGTGTAATAAAGGTAGGACCACTGTGGACGGGAGGAAATAGGGGGCAGGGTGGGGAGCAAAGCGGGTAGAGACCCTGTTAGTTGCTCTTATGAGGGGGCTGGAAGCAATCAGGTAACAGAGTAAACTGATAAATGAACATATGATAGTGACAAAGGGTGGTTGTAGTTTTAAAAATGGTGCCTGCCACAGGTAATATTTATTAACTTTGGGATTGGCTTAAGGTAATAAACAGGGAATGGGGAGGAGGAGAACAAGGGTGTGAGCAGGCAGTTCTTTTGTACTGCTGCTAATGAGCCAAAGCAAAGACAAGTTTGAGTTTAATAAACAATCAGAACTGACCAAGGACTGCTCTGAAACTGTAAGTCATTTCTTAACCATTTCTCAGGTGGAAAAACAGGATAACCTTGTATCAGTAGGCTACTGTGGTCTCAGTTTAAATTAACAAACACACAGTATTGATCAGTTATGGATACTATTTGCTAACAGAAGGGAATAAGAGAGAAAGTGGAAGATGAGTGAGTGTGTGTGTGTGTGTGTGTGTGGGGGCTGCTTACAAGCCATTGCACAGTTCTCTCCAGGGGAAAATGGATATTGGCTCAAACAGGTAGACACATACTCAAAGTTAACTTTAGCTGTTTGCAGACAGTTCAGACCTGGACTGCGCTTTTCTTATACGAATGATAAAGGTGGTACTGCAGTTGAATACTTAAGAGTGGTGTTAGGTCTAGAAAAGAAGAGTGCAGAGAGGAGTAAGCACTTTTGAGATGGTTGTTGTTGTATCTTTCGGCTTTTCCCAGTTAGGGGTCGCCACAGCGGAACTCCGGTCCGCTAATGATTGGCAGTAGATTTTTACGTACCGACTTGCCAGGCCTGATGCACAACCTTCAACGAAGGTACTCCCATTCACGCATGTCTCCACACAGAAGACGCTTTAGCTGAGAATCGAACAGGACAACGTCTTACTGTGAGGCGACAACGCGGTAAAGATATATTATAAAGATTACAAAAAAAAAAAACTGAGCAAATAGGTACTCTAACTACTAGTATATGCAGATACTGAGCCAACTGGAAAAACATCTGTTAGAAAATACCTCATCAGACAGTTATGCAGTCACAGATAAAAATATAGCGAGCAGCACTCTGTCCTGGGTCTCTAATGTGATTCTATGCACCAGTAACAGCACAATTATATAGAAATAATTAGACACCAGTATGAGCTGTCTACACACAACACATTTACATGAATAACATTAGTGAACAAGGTGCAGCTATGCAAATAGACCATACTATTATACTAAAAACAACTTGGTGCAGACAAAATGCTAGCATGCCATAGTAACTTCCAATAATAAAGCATAAATCATATTAGATGTCTAACACAATTCAACATAAACATATACAGTTGTAAAATATCTAACACAATTCAACATAAATAGGCAAATATAGGCATAAATAAATAGGTATCTTCCAGCATTAAACTGTTAAAACTTGTCAGGTTTTTTTATTTTTAGTCGTGTTTTCATCTAATGCATTGTGTTTTGTTTGCTAAACAATTTAAAGTGAGCCAGGGACAACCCTTAGCATTAATGCTGTCAGTTACTTAAGGGATTATGAGTGGATCACCAGTTATAATCAACTTGAAGCAGATCTCTCAGCTGTTCCTATTATGGAGGAACCTTCCTATTTTTAGACCTGATTTTGGATGTCCTTATTTTTGTACATATCTCACTATTTCCAGGCTTGATTTACCACTTTACATACTTTTCTGAATCCCCCTGACCACGTGAATTTTTGAAGCTGTCTGTGTGCAGCAAACTACATGACCAACATACTAGTGGCAACAGCAATTCAAAGAGAGAGGACATGATCTCATTTACTGAAGCAGAAAATAAATGACCTTGTGTGCTAGAAGTTTGCAATACACTTCATTACAGTCTACAGATTTTATCTATCTCTTTGATAAGGCACTTATAGCTTTCCATCAGTTTGTCTCTCTCTCTATTTTTTTAAGGCACGTGTTTCTGAGTAGTATCCCACACTCCTACTTGAAGTGGGATGAGTTATGTGCTTTTTGGTATTACATTTTGTGCTGATATTGTATGTAGATTTCCAACTGCCTGTTCCTGTTTTTCAAGGCCCTTTGTTCCTATTTTCATTGTCTACAGGTTGTGATGTATGGCTGTATTGCATGGAATTCTGGGATTGCACTCCAAAACTGGTTAAAATACAAGCTTGTTAAGTACCTTTCTGATCAGAATGGGGCTTAACAAACTTTTGCTAAGCACACCAAGTACTGTTTGGATCAGATCTAGGGATTAACAGTAGACATTGCTGGACAGCAAAGAGCAGTGGAAGAAGGTAAACAGCTTTAACAGCTATTAGAACTTTGCTCTGCTACACTTACAAACAAAAAGTATGCAGAAAGAATTGTCTAACAGTTTTCTGAAACCTTTCATACTTTAGAGAGACACTTTGTTTGTGCCTGCTGTGTTTGGCAATGCTAAGGATTTTATTAGCTTTCATGTGCTTTAAAGCTAATAAACACTTTGTGCTGCTACACCCTTTTTCTCTGCAATTGGTACTTCATGGAGCAGACAAATATATATGGTCTAGCAAGAATTATGATTTGGTTTTACTGATCATAACTCTTAATATGTATTGCAACACAAATGCCAGTTTTCTTAGCATCCATGTCTTGAACACATTATAATTTGGTTATGATCAGAGATCCGGTCATAATCCTCTGTTTTATATGTTTGAGAGATGAATGCCAAAAAATTCACCTTAAGAAAGAAGCTAGAGAAGTCAATTCATTGGCATCCATGTCAAGAACACATAAAAGGGTTAAGATAGGACAGACCCCATTATAATGCTTTGCAGTACATGGAGCTGCATCTGATCTATGTGCTACTACTTTCAGAAAATGCCTTTGAATGGACAACCAAACACATACCCACACACGGTGGGCATTGTACTTTTGTGAGCTGCATGAAGCAAATGCCCATTAGTGACTCATTCACATGTCTCTGAATCGAGCACTTACTGCAGCTGTGGTAAGTGCCCCCCTGCCAGCTGACAAAGCACTGTTGGACGGGGACCTACAGACACACACAGAAACATATAGGATTGTGCGCACACACACACACACACACACACACACACACACACACACACACACACACACACACACACACACACACACACACACACACACATTCTATCCCTATATACAGACACCCAGACAATCATACACACAGAAATGAGCCAATGCAGTCATGCCTACACACACACACACACACACACACACACACACACACACACACACACACACACACACACACACACACACACACACACATTCTATCCCTATACACAGACACCCAGACAATCATACACACAGAAATGAGCCAATGCAGTCATGCCCCTGTGCGTGCACACACACACACACACACACACACACACACACACACACACACACACACACACACACACACACGCACACATTCTATCCCTATACACAGACACCCAGACAATCATACACACAGAAATGAGCCAATGCAGTCATGCCCCTGTGTGCGCGCACACACACACACACACACACACACACACACACACACACACACACACAACCAGTCATGCACACGTACATACACATTTTCAGACTCCTGGCATCTGTCCTATACATGGACACAACAATTTCCATATTCAGCAGAACTGACTTACCTGCAAGTATCCATGTGTGCACACAATATCTGTGAACAAATGTACTCAATTCGTACACGTGTTCAAAGAAAATGAAGCATTGCTCTTTGATAAACCTGAGCCCACACATAATCACCAGGGATATGACAAAGAAGATCAGTCCCAATGAATGGCTTCTGAGGAATGGCCCTGTGCATACATGCATACATATAGTTATACAAACACACACTGATCTATGCACACACACACACACACACACACACACACACACACACACACACACACACACACACACACACACACACACACACACAACACATTTTCATGTACACCTTTCTACACAGAAGTGTTTAATTTATTTAATACCATAGCCTAATGATTTAATAAAGATGCAGATCACCACATCAAATGAAAAGCTCTGGCTTTCTCTTAAGCTTTTTTCTTTAGAATTTCACAGTTTCAGTAATAGCTCTAAACCTACAATCAAGTTACAGTCATTTGCAGCTGAATGTGCCTCAAGTTAAAATTATCATAAGTAAGCTATTTCAAACTGCTTTTCCACAGATTGTACAAGACAGGTTTTATTCACTGCTAGGAATGTGAACTTGTTCTTTGTGTTGCTTGGGCAAGGCTATGTTTGGCTGGTTAGGCAAACAAAAGTGTCTTGTTAACAGTGCAGCAACCCCCACTTGAAAGGGAAGTCCTTGCGGAAAAGGTAGGGTAAAGAGATGCTTTTTTCAATGAGTTATGAGGAGCTGTAAAACAAACACCTGAGTCTAGAAGCAGGCAGACAAAATGTCTTACATCATTGCATGTATGTGTGTAAGCACCACCTTAAGTCTGATGACATATTATAGATTATTAGAATATACACTCTTCTAAAATACTAAGGGTTATGATTGCAGAAATGCAGAACAATGAAAAGATGAAGTCAGATGGTCTAACAGGCTTTGATTGTAATATATTTTCTTGTTTCTTAGAAATGGGTATAACATTGATATGCATGAATGACTAAAGTACAATTCAAGTGGGTCTGTTGAAAGATATAATGGGTTATATTGTTGTCCATATGCTTTCATATATCAGAGCACGGAATAGTCCTTCCATGGTTCCTATAAACCAAGCTGCGGCCAAAAGTGTACATTTTGCAGTCCCTGTCTCATATTGTGGGCCTCAACCCCCACATCACACTCTTTTAAAATGCTCGCCCCATACAGAGTAAAGTAATTGTGTTCATTTTCAGCTACTGCCTTCTTTACAACAACAAAAAGACGCTACTTTTCAAACAAGTAAGCTTACCTGTAAACAAACTGCGTATAGTTGCAGGCAATACTTGAGTGTTATAGGCATCATTGAGCTATGTAATTCATACTATTTCTGAGTACTGCCTGGAAAGAACAATTCATATAAATACTCATCAGAGTACTCAAGAGAATTCCAGGCTACAGCTGTGATATTGTATATTAATAAAATGGTATTCTGAATTATGTCAATTGCCAAGAGAATACAGAAAAAAAGTAGAAAAGCACTCTTGTTGCTTTGAAATTCTAAGTGTAAAATCCTCACTGGATTAATAGAAGGTATCAGTTCATCTCTGTGTTCCTGTGTTTTGCTAAAAGAAAGGGAAAACATTAATTAGGACATTTGTAAAGGTCCTTTTCGTCTCACTGTTGATCCCAGATGTATCCTTTATTACCATAATCATTATTCTTTTGACTCTAATATTGAACAGTTTCACAGCAGTACAAGCATAAAAATTATGTTTGTATAACAGAATCAGAACGGACTCCAAATCATCTTTGAGTACTTCTAATTTTTCAGTGCTGCACTGGTTTCTCGTGTGACTTCAGCATGAATGAAAGCAGCTTTCAGCCATTCAGCTCTCTGGAGATCCTTAGCCTGCTACATATTAATGAGCTTCCCTACCTTATCCCATCCTCCAGAGAGAAAATCTATCCCAAAGGTTAGTCAGTGTGTAGGGCTTGGGGATCTGTACATGTGCAGGGGCTGGCTGCTACCTTTTTGTCAACTGCAAATGAAATAAGCTGTCGCCTGGAAGAGTGGATATTTCTGCTGGTTTCTAGCTAGGCTAAAGCCCTCACCATGGCAAGCTTCTCTGGAATCCTAAAGCTTACTATTTTCCTGCTTGCGACCTGCTTATCTACTGCACAGGTTGTACATTTGTGGTTACATTTTCCTTCAATGCATTGTTACTTTGTTGATAAATCTGTTTAGCCTAATAAATAAGAGCGAGTAGAGTTGTAAAATACTGTTTTATCTGATTTCTTGTATCCTTCATATATATATGTAAAACTAAAATGATAGTTTCCTAGCTTTCTTGCCTGAATGGTCTAGACTCCATTGTTAAAACGATTTGTCAGCTGTAAATAATATCCACAATTAATAATGCTTTGATCAGGTATAGTGACAAGGCTTGCTGTGCAAATGGGCTTTAATTCAGAATTATTTTAATTGTATCTGTCTCAGGATTTAGGTGGCATGTCCTGCTTCTGTTACTGAATATTGCATGAATTAAGGACCCATTATTTCAGCCACATCCAGTGATTGATTAGCTATCTTCTAGAATGTATTCCCCTTATTCATTTTCAAAATGCAAAGTGAAGTATCATATTGAACATTGTGAGATGAATCCTTATTATTAAGGACTGCAGCTGGACTTAGGCTTCGAACCAGAGAGGGGGAGAATTGGAATGCGAAGAGTATAGCTGTAGATATAATTTAAGATGTTGCTAATATACATGACAGCTGTGTAAAAGTTTAGTGCAATATCATTTTTGACAATTAATAGGCTGCATTTCAACTTGTCAGCAATGAGGAAAACTTCTCTTTCATTTTGTCTGTCTTAGCCTTAGAAAGGTTTTAGGTAAGGTAAGCAGTGAGGACTGATATGATCAGGCATATCACAAAGTTATATTTATTTCTTTTATACTTGAGCTATCCATGTCACTCTCAACAGTTTATTAATCAAACACTTCTTTTATCAAGGATTTGCCACACATTTAAATAAATTAGAAAAAGAACTGACCTTCCGGTTATAAAAAATATAGACTTTATTGTTCTATATTTTGATATGGAGTTCATGTACTATTTTATTTTCTTAAACAGAAGAGTCATTGCTAATGATGTATTTGAAATTTGAACACTACTGTGCTGAGATGCTGACGGTTAAACAAAAAAAAAATCAATCTCATTATAAAGTTAATGCATGTTAATGCATTAATGTTGCAGAAAATGTTTCATTTTCTTGAGTAACCAGTGAAAGCTTAGGTTTGTATTAATGTAGCAATACTGTGATTAAGCTAAAGAATTTCTATGTTATTTTAGGTAGCTTTACCAAATGGTCGAGGTCCACCTGGTCCCCCAGGTCCCTCAGGGCTTCCAGGAGCTGATGGGATTGATGTAAGTAAGACCTGTGCTCAGGAAAGTGAGAAAAAGTTTGTGGACAAAGAGAGACATTGTACCAGGTCTGTGTAGTCTGAGATGGATGTGTCTACTAGAAAGGTTCCTTAACCATTAGGGGCATGAAAGAACACTAACACACAGTGTATGTGAGTGTGTGTGTGTGTGTGTGTGTGTGTGTGTGTGTGTGTATGCGTGCGAGTGTGTGTGTGTGTGTATGCGTGCGAGTGTGTGTTTGTGCATGTGTGCGAGCACGCGTGTGTCTGTGTGTGTGTGTGTGTGTGTGTGTGTGTGTGTGTGCCCATGTGTCTGTGTCTGCATGTGTGTGTGTGTCTGTGTATGTGAATATGTGTGAATGCATGTGCATGTATATCTACAATTTTGTTTCATTTCACTATTACTGATTCCTTTTGCTACTCTTTATCTGGAATGTAATATAACAATGATGAGGTAGTGGAGCACAATCTGGTTGTAGAAGTATACCAAAATAAAAATAAAGCAAACTGCAGTAGTGCAAAGGAGAAATGTAATAAAAATACACACATATCAAATAAAACAAAAATCATATAAAAGATGAGTGCTTTCGTTCTGATGAAGTACCTTGATGGGTACGAAAGCGCTCATCTTTTATGATTTTTGTTTTATTTGATATAAGTGTGCATTTTTATTAAATTTCTCCTTTGCACTACTGCAGTTTGGTTTACTTTTATTATGATAACAATGATACCGCAGTAATGCAGAGTCACTTAAACCGTGACAATAATCCTCTGAAAGGCATTTAATGCATAAATCTGCTACATAAATACTTTATCTAGTCATGTTATTAATCATTCCTTCTTTTAATATTTTAAAAACATGGAATACCTTAGAGTAACTGAGATTAAATATCTTTTATAACTTGATTCCATTTACTTTCTTTGCAAAAAGACATGTAATGCTTTTACGGTGCCAACAATATTTAGTTAAAAACATTTCTTGAGTATCACATTGCATGCATAATGTTGCTAATTGCTTATTTTGGTGCAGTTGGTTGAGTACAGCTGCATTCTTATTCTGATATTATGAAAAAGCTACATCGTACATGTGCTTTACTCATGTAAAAGGATGCCTAATGAAAAGGAGATACAGTTGTTTGGATACCTTTAAAAGAAAAAAAGAAACAATAATACTAAATGTGAGTTTTAGAAAAGTAAAACTGGAATGTAAGTCAATAAGTCAATGTCTGCATCACTTGTGGTTATAATAAGCTTTGATTAGACTTTTACATCAGAAATTCTAGATTTACAATAACATCTAAGAAAATGTAAACAAATGAAAATGACAAATGTTACTATGTTCTACAAATGATTTAAACTGTTGTATTTAATGACATAGTGACTATAATGTTATGTGGTAAATATAATCACTAAAAGAGACAGTTTTAATGTGCTACTCTACTAATTTGCATCTTATTTAATTATATTAATGTTGAAAATAATACCAAAAGTAACATTAAGTAGGGGGGCTGCAAATATTAGGTCTACACTTCTTGCATTAAGAATACATCTCAGAGTAAACAAAGCATTTATTTGAAATTATTTTAATGTTTGGTTTTGCAAAACACTCTATACTGAAAGATACTCGTGTATAGCAGCTCCTCAAGAAATAAATGGGATATTACCAATAGCTGCTGTTTATACTGGCAGATCCAGACCTGTTTTTTTTTGGTTAAGCATGTAAATGAACACACAATTTCACATATGTATATGCACTCAACCTATCCACTAGTTACCAATTGACTTATACCAAAAGTAGCTTTAAGCATTATAGCTGTAGAGTAAACAGTTATTCCTTTTTTTCCCCAGTACTGATGCTTGTCTTTTTCTTTAGGGTGAAAAGGGTCCCAAAGGAGTTCGTGGTCCACTAGTGAGTCACAATATATAATTAAAACAATTACAGTCTTCTTTTCTTTAAAGTTATTTGTACAATTTATCTATTAACTTGCCTGATAATTTTAATCTTTAATAACATTTTAGGGTCCAAAAGGTGAACCTGGACCCTCAGGTATTGATGGCCCCAAGGGTGAAGCAGGAATTGATGTAAGTAAAAACTTCAATAAACCTCATACTCTTTGTCTAGATATGTGAACATTTTGCTATTTTTATTCTGTACTTTCAGCAAATGTCTTAGAATCAAAAATGTTTATGAAGTCACTCTGAATGATTCTCTATAGAATAACATGAGTTAAGGTAGCCCAAAGTGTCAGGTCTGCAGTATGTTCTGCTTCCTGACTTATTTATGCAATTTTGTGTTACATGATATAGCCCAGAATGGTCCACTGAAACTTATATTGTGTTGTGTTATAGCATTAGAGTGGTAACTCTAAAATGTGCTTTATCTTGTTGTGATTTTTTTATTTTAATAGCTGGTATCATGAAAGGTTTCCATGTTAGGAGCTTGAAAGGCATTTTGTTGTAAACCATGCCACATGAAAATATGACTGATGTTTTCATAAATCACTTTCCCGAAGTGGACCTTGACCATGCACTACAATTTAGGGGCATTTCCGTGCCTGAACTCAGTATAATTAGCTGTGACAGCACTATTCCTTGGGGCAAGGCTTAACTTTGACAACACATGTAGAGTATTTTACAGGGGGAAGTATCCCCCATTGTACAGTCCCATGACTTAGATATACTAATACCTGGATCATCATTGTACCTCAGAGAAAAGGCAATTCTCTCAGCTACAGCAATTTTATACTTAGTATACATTTCCCCATAACCACACTTACATTCTTTACAGTCCTGAGGACATAACATCCTGGTATTTATAATGGGAATCCATCTCAGCAATCTCAATGTGGCAATATGAGCTTTGACCAAATTTAAATTGCTGAATAATTTGTCATCACAAAACTGTGGCAAACCACCATTTTACATAATACTGAATAGCTGCAAGTCTAGTCTTTTGGATTTAAAAAGTTCTGTAACTATAGTTTCCCCCTTTATCATAATGCACTGCTGAAATATGTAAGAAAAAACTTCCTTTAATGTAATTTTTACAACAAATAAATGAGAAACTCATACTAGATCACAATAGGGTTATACAAAAACAGACTTTCTTTTTTTTGTCTTTTAGTATAAAATTTAAAAAATGCTACTGCATTACATTCAAAGATTTCTATAGTCATTAGCTGTTGTTAAGGGTTTATATTTAATTTTCTACTTTTTAGGAAGATTTCTGATTGACTTCTGAAAGTTTTATGATTGTGAGAGTAAATTGTCAGCACACTGCTATCTGCAATACACAGTCAGTTATGATAATGCAGAAGGTCACTCTACAGGCATCCATCTCATGTCACATGTCACTCACGTCCCTATGTATTTCAGTCATACTGCATTAGATAAGACAGCATCACCCATATAGAAATATGTGATCTGAACAGAGACGCCTTGACATTTGCCTAGTGTTATTTATATAAATTTCCCAGTTTTAATTACCCATGATTACCTGTTTCATGTAAAGCATGACAGACAGGATATGGATGACTGCTTCTATTCTGTAGTTGGCTATCCAGCCAGAATGACCTTCAAGAAGTAAGACCTGGAAAGGCGCAGGACTGAGACCAAAGCACATTTGCTTCCTTTACTAATCCCATCTATGTAGTTGCATGAATCAGTGATTCATGACCCTGTTTAGAAGAACTAGAGATGCAAAACTGGCTTACCAGTGCTGACACAGGTGCTGAGCTACACTGCTGGAGGCTGTAGTTTAGAAATGAACCTCCATTGCTGGTGGGGCCTAATTGGATGGTAAAGGATGACTGACAGCTTTCCTGTTGGGGACTGAGTATAGGAGCAGAGGTCTGACATGTGATATCTTGGACAGGTAGGCCAGATCATTGTTATGCAAATGGAAGGAGGAGTGAAAGATGGAACAAGGCCTTAAGATTACATGTAACCTGTGGTCATATCAAGCATTCATTCTTTGCCAAGGTAATTGCTAAAATGTGAATCTTATTGATTGATTTATTTTATTCGTTGTTAACAAAATCTGGCTAACATATAAAATCCTTTTTTCTAGGATATTCTGTGAGTACATATCTGCTTAAGTGATTTGATCAGAGTATCAAATCATAGAGTAGTATATATCAAATGGCTGCTAAGAAGATGCAACATTTTCTTAGCACAGTTAGGCCAGTATGCACAATTTAAGAGGTTATATATATTAATTCTTGGATATTTTGTGAAGTAGCTTCTGGAAATTAGTGCAAAGAGTTAATGCTATTAGTTGTTAACTAACTTCATCCCGTAATCCAGGGCCTTCATTTGTCTGCAATTTCTGAAGAAGTCACTTAACCAGACAGTGCTCCTTAGCCGAACATGAAAATGGCCTGTGTGGATCAGAGCTCTACTCTAGTCATTATATACAAATACAGTAACAGTTAACAGAGAACATTAAATTAAAACACTGCAGGACTTAATTGTCATTAATAATTTACAAGCACAATACAATCTCTTTTTGAGCTACAATTGTAGCCAAAACATAAAGATAATAGAAATAAATGTGTATTCTGCCCAAACCACACACTTGCCACAGAACAACCTCCTTCCCTTTTAAGCTTACATATTAGGTCAGAGGATATTACCAACTTTGGAAGGTTGCATAACATTTCAGGGGTGTATTTATGCAGTCTGAAATCTTCCTCCCTGCCCTACATGAAACATTATGTTTTTTAGGAGACTCATATATTCCTATAGTCACTGAGCTGAAGTCATAAATTTTAAATAAATAAATGATTGAATAAATGAATAAAGAAACAAACATTCAAGTAATAAATATGAGTGATACAAGAACAATGTACTAGTCCTAATTTGCCACAGCTTTTTCATTTTGCCCTCATCCTCTGCCATGTAATGTACATTCAACCTTCCCATTCAGTTTCTGTCAGTGTGTATGAAACCCAATGACTGCTAGCTAAAAAAAATAAATAAAATAACAAAAATAATTCAGCTGTTGTATCTGACCCCTTGACCCATATGCTTTGGAGGCTTATAGCTCCATTATTGTCCAGATACATTCAGATTCATATCATCAGCCCACCTTGATCTGATTATTGATTCCCTGGTCACTGGGAAACTGCATACTTCATACAGTTTCAAAATGTGAGCTAAACATGAGTTAGTGAACTCCTGACAACTACCATTATATCTGTACTGGATGAGTTACTAGAAAAGTACAAGGCCGCCGACTCTGTCTTCTTCCTCAAGAAGATTGTTATATCTCAGAAGTCATGCCCATTGTAATGTATATCTCAGAAGTCATGCCCATTGTAATGTATATCTCAGAAGTCATGCCCATTGTAATGTATATCTCAGATGTCATGCCCATTGTAATGTATATCTCAGATGTCATGCCCATTGTAATGTATATCTCAGATGTCATGCCCATTGTAACGTGCGTCTCAGAAGTCATGCCCGTTGTAACGTATATCTCAGACGTTATGCCCATTGTAACGTATATCTCAGAAGTCATGCCCATTGTGATGTGTATCTCAGATGTCATGCCCATTGTAATGTAGATCTCAGACATCATGCCCATTGTAACGTATATCTCAATCGTCATGTCCATTGTAATGTATATCTCAGATGTCATACCCATTTTAACGTAGATCTCAGAAGTTATATTGACTTACCATTGCAGTTCTGTCTGCCAAGGTACCTTTGTATGAAGGCCTCCTCATGAGTATTATTTTTTTTATTAAAGGTACTTGACCTTATTAATCAAGCAAAACTTTTGCTAAAGCTTTACTCACTGCAGTCTGTTGACATTCTGTAAGAACTTTAGAAGTCTTACCAAACCTGCCCAACATATATACACACTGTCTTCTTCTGTTGTGTATAGTACAGTTATAACCCAAGGAGATGGCCTGATCTTCTTTTTTGTTACTGTATTCACGGATGATGGCATTTCATGTTCTACCCTCTTGCAGGTCACTACTGTATGCTGATAATGTGGATATTTGCTTTCAAAGTATTCAAGTAACTACAGTGTTTCCTACTATTTTGTATGATTTTCTCCCCCTTGAATCTGTCTCATATTAAACATAAACTCTAGGGAAACATTAGCTCATTCAGATCTGCCTGCATACTTAAGAATCCTTCCTATTACCTTGCAACTCTTGACTCCATTGAAAACCCATCTGTGAGTGTCTCCTCCTATAAATACCTTAGCTCAAGGCTTACAGAAGTCCTCATGCTTTGATGTTTATATCTCTGACACATGTAGGTGTGTCAGTGCTAAAACTGGATTAGAATTATGTGGCTGTCTCACCTCTTTCTCCTCGGGCATGGCTGATATTGGTAGCTACTTGTCCTTTCTTCTGATACTTATTGGATGCCATATTTTGTTGGTGATATTCTTGTACTGCTGTTACAACTGAGACTCTGCTTATAATATCTGTTCAGTGCTTGGGCTAATAGACAGATCCAAGATGGATACATTTCAGCTACAGCCTGAGAGTTGGAAATCAGAAGAGAACACAAATTTACAATCAGAATGGGTTAGATAATAGCTTCATAAAAGTATGGAGGCATGAAAGTCAATTATCAGGGCAGAAGAAATACTACAGGCATGCATAGTAAACATTAAAAGCAGGCACAGAATAAGCATATTAACAAACTAGTACTTGGCATCAGCAATGCTATAAATTTTCGTATTACAAATATAGTTGCATGGTAGGAAGTTGAAATACCTTAAATGATAAGTAATGTAATTAGGAATAAGGTCACTCAGTCACTTTTTTGTCTCTGTCTGTCTCCTTGTATTTGTCATCTTTCTACTTAACCCATCTACTACACCAGACACAACAGGATTGTTGGTGCCCCATTCCTCAGTACTTCTTTTACCAAACCACCCTTTTAGTCATCATCTGCCTTTAGTTTTGTGGCCCAGACCATTCTACCTTTACTTCATTTTGCATTGTTTGCAAAGTCACTAACTTATCTCCAATTTTTAAATATTATTAACTTCTTATAGTGTTCTTTTACTAGAAATGGCAACCATTTTATTTTTCTTTTTGTCTCGATGTTTCTCCACCTGCTTTTGTTTCCATAATGTCAACATCATGATTAATTTTGTGCCTGGGCTGTTATATTTTGAAATGTGTCCTATATTTATTGAATTCTTATTACTATCTTCTTCTTCTTTCGGCTTTTCCTGATAAGGGATCGCCACAGCGGAACTCCGGTCCACTAATGATTAGCAGTTGATTTTTAAGGTGCCGAGGTGCCAGCCTGATGCCCAACCTTCAACGAAGGCATGTCCATTCACGCAAGACTTTTGGACGCCACTCGACCGCTGGGAGGACATTCAGACTCCACACGGAAGGTGCTCCAGTCGAGAATTGAACTGGAGAACCTCTTTCTGTGAGGTGACAACGCTACCGCTACACCACCGCGGCTTCCTGAATTCTTATTACTATGTCAAAGTTTATTACTATTGCGACCATTTGCATTCATTCCAGTGTTTTATAAATCATTCTAGATATTCATTGTAACATTTGGATTCTCACTGTGACTGAATGACCACATACATAATTAGTTATTATTTTATTCCTGGTAGAACAATAGGTTGCAGACTAACCTTAGGTTCAAAAGGTCATGGGTTCTATTACCACACCAGGTAGATGACTTGCTGATATTGCAGTGCACCACAAGGGGGAACTGCACTCCTGAATATGTTGTCCTTTGGATGAGACGTTAATCAGAGGTCCCATCTGCTTCAGCTGTGGTAGCTCTGGTAGATGTAAAAGATTTCATGGAACCTATCAAAAAGGGGAATTTCACTGATGCCCTGGAGCAATTTCCACTAGTATTATAAATATCACCTTGGGTCTCCCCTGAAAAGAGGTCACTAGCCTAGCAGCACTAATCCAGTCAGTAAAAGGATAAAATAAATAAATAAATAAATAAATATTGTTTCTATTTTTGGGACATTCCTGAAAATGATTAAGTATATTTAGCTGGTCAACAGAAACATAGGTATCCATTACACTTATTGTTCATGAAAAGTATTAAACTGAAATGTAATAAGAACATCGTAAAACAAAAGTGGAGCAAATTAGAGAATGCTATAACAGCATAGCAAAAAGCAGCATAAATTTACCCCAGAGTTACAAATAAGCTACTGCAAATAAAACAAGAAATATTGCTGTCATGTGCTGAAGCAATTCGCAAAACACATACTAGTTATTGTAAATACAATATTTAATGGTGATCAGCAAAAGGTTTTTACTGTGGCTCATTGGCCTTGCAGATCAAATCAGTTTTTATAGACAACTTCAGATTTCAGACAGACATTCTTAATAGTCTAAACTTTTTACTGTGTGTAACATTTCAGAAGCAATAAAAGTGACAAACTATTAACCGAGCTAAGATAATGAAATGATGGCGGACAGAGGCCTAAAAATAGGGGCAGATTTTAATTATTGCTCTTATAAACAGCTGCTGCACTAAGATGAAGAGAAATGAGAAACCGTACACACCACGTACTGCTGATTACAAAGCAGTCACATTCACCGTCATTAGGAAAATCCTGGGAATTAGACAGATTTCCATTGCCTAGCTAGTTCAGAAATTCTTTTATTTTCCAATAAACATCTTTATTAAATTATCATGTATGACATAGGCAATCTTACATTTATATAAATGAAAAACAAACAAAACAGACACCACTTTAGTCGCAACCATTATACACAGACACCATTGAAACAACTGTAGTTGCAAACATTATACATCACTTATAATCTATTCATTGTCAGTTAAGCATTATATGGGTCATTCAAATCCTGCCTCTTATGCCTTGTTCCTTCTCTGCATATATTGTTCCCACAATTCCCATTTTTTCCTATGTAGTTTGCTTTGTCCCTTTTATAAAGATCCCAATTCCAGTTGTTTTATCTGTGTTACTATATTCACTACATCTAGTAAATGGTCTAGACTTTGATTTCCATTTTATAGTAACCAGCAGCAACCATAATTAGTCTCAGCAAGGCTTTATTATGTCTAGATAATTCCGATAATGTATCATAGCTCAAAAAAATCATCTCCCCAGTCAATCCAATCTGCTCACCCAGCATCTCCAACAGAGAGGTCCGCATGGAATCCCTAAAGTATGCCAGCTCATTACACTCCCAAAAAATGTATTTCCAGCCACCTCTTTCTTGCTCGTCACACCTCCAACATTTGCTACCGACCTGAGGAAAAATTCTTTGGAGCCTTCTTGGGGTATACAAATACATATGTAAACACTTCCAGGCAAAGCTGCTAAATCGTCTAGACTTTGTTGCATATTAGGGAGATCTAAGTATCCCCCTATTGTCTCTTTGTGGCTTGCTTGTCCAGCCTCTTCCAATCCTTTCTAAGCTCCTGTGATTGATTCTTATTATCATGCAGTATTTTCTATGCTCTATTAATTATTCCTTTTATAACGGCAGCTTCTGTTCTAGATTCTATTAAAAACTCTACCAGTGCTAGTCTTTCATTTAGGACCCCCCTATTTCCTTCTCTTTGCCTATAGCCTGATATCAGTCCTTGATAGGGAAGCCAATTTCTAACCTGCAGTCCAAATGCATTCTTGGCCTCTTCCCATTGTATTACCTTTCCCTTTCAAGTTATTTCATAGGTTCATAGGTTCATAGGTTGGTACTAGGCTATCGGCCCTAGGGCCTATACAAGCCTAGCCATAACAATTCCCTGGCTATTTCTTCCCACACTATTTACTTCCCTGGATCCCTGTCTAGCAGGGCGACTGACATGATCCCCAGGTTGAATTTCCTTTCTCCCATCCAATTGTCAAGGTTCCTTTTGAAGAGGGCCAAAGAGGCGCTCTGCTTGACATGTATGGGCAGTCTATTCCGGAGTCTGGGGAGTCTCTGGGTCAGGAACCTATCCCTCCAGCATATTTTGTTTATTATGATGACAAGGTTTAGATCCCTGGAGCATGTGGCTCTGAGGGATTGGGATTTCTTTAAATGTAACATGTCCAACAGCTCTGGATTTGACATGGCCTTGTATGTTAAGCAGAGATCGCCTCTGAGTAGATGATATGCGACAGAGTATAGCTGGAGTTTTTTAAGGTGGTCAGCGTAGGGCATCTGCTTTAGGCCTGTGATTCTTTTAGTGAGGTATTTCTGTGGCCTTTCCAGTTGTTGCAGATGTCTTGAGAGGTACATACCAAATGGGGTGTTGTATTCTATAATGGGTCTAATGAGGGATGAGTACAGTGGGACAATGACCTATTTGATCCCAATACCTTGGTTCTTTTGCCAGTTTTCTCCTATAAATTCCAGCCCCCCTTTTGCCTATTATCTGTATCCCGACCACAGTCATCCCTAGTGGCAGAATCTCTTTTCTCCATTCTCATGCTGGTTTAGTTCTTAAAATACTCCCTGCTAGTTTATGAATATAATACTCTGCATGATTTTTGCTGTTCTCATTAACAGTCTGCATCCAAAATCCCAGTCTCACCTTATTTCTTGAGCTTCCTCCCTGAATTATCATCATTCCTTTCCACTTTGAATTATAGTTTTCTGCTTGTGCTATGTATAAGAGCCTTAACTGTGTTGCTGTAAAATACCCCCACAAATTGGGTTGTTCTATTGGAAGAACCAGGGTATCCCACTTGACCCTTGCTGTCTTCCCTTCCATGATAAAATCCTTCAACTCTTTTTTAATTGCTATCCACAGCTTCTCCTGTGGTTGATAAATATATGCATGACCCATGTATAAGACTAAAGGAACTAAAAACATTTTAATTACTTGTGTGTTAGTATCCATATCCATATAACAAAGCTTTCAGTTTCTCAATTTTTTGTATTATGTTCAGTTTAGTCTTTTCACACATATCTTTATCTGCCACAACAGTGTCATTTCTAATCCACACTCCTAAATGCATCATTTTATCATGTCCCCATAAATATGGATATTGTTGGACCAGTTTGCGTGTGGGTACATAATTTACTACTATTGCCTTTGTTTTAGCTTCATTAATTTTGTATCCCGAGAAGATTTGAAACTGTCTTAAAATGTTCCACAAGACTGTAATGTCCCTTTCTGGTTTTGTCATGTAAAAAATAATATTATCTGCAATTAGAGCCAGCTTTCCTGACTACCATACCAATTATATCCTTGAATATCTGAGTTCCTTATTTTCTTTGCCAATTGTTTTAGATATAACAACAAAGGGGGAAGTGGACAACCCTGCCTCATTCCTCTTTTCAAGCAGAAGTCATCAGAGAGGACCCCACCCACTATAATTTTCACCTCCAATCCCTCATATATACTCCTAATCAGCCTTATATTTGTATCAGGAAAAGCAAATGCTTCCATTGCCCTGCTCATGACGTCCCAGTCTACTCTGTCAAATGCTTTCTCTGCATCACCCACCAATAAAAGTGGTATTTTCTTACATTCTGCTTCCCTCTGGATCATATGTGTTCTGTTAATGTTGTCAAATGTTTGTCTCCCCTCCATGAAACCACACTGATCCATATCTATCAATTTTGGTATCACTTTTCCCATTATTTTAGCCATTATAGACACAAACACATTATAATCATGTTTTAGTATTGAAATGGGCCTGTATGAAGCTGGATCTGATGGATCTTTGCCCTCTTTAGATATTACCATTACCACCGCCTTCTTCCAGGATGTTGGTACTTCTCCTCCTCTTAAAATACTGTTAAACAAAACCTTCCAGATGTTTAACAGTTTTTTTCCCTCCTGACTTCCAAACTTCCACAGGAATACCATCCATTCCTGGGGACTTTCCTGTAGATTTGTTATACATAGCCATTTTTGTCTCATCCCTTCCTATCCTAACTGTTAGTAATTGAGCCACATGTACCTCTAACCTTGGCATATTTAATTCTTCCATAAATATTCCCATTTGTACCTTTTTTTGATTTCCATATTTCTCTGCTTTTTACAAACTTTCATAACATTTTCAAAATATTTCTAATTCTTCTACAGGATCTCTTGTTATCTGTCTTGTTATAGGCTCCCTAAGCAGCCCTTTCCACTTTCTGTTGCCTGAGTCATTGTGCTAAAAGTTTTTGTGCTCTAGATTTATTATCAGAAAACAGTTGCTTAACAGCAATCTTTCCAAACTCTTGCATGTTATCGAGGTAATCCCTTATTTTCTGTTTAGCATTCTGCAGTTGCTCCTTTTCTTGTTCTGAGAGATTCCCCGTTTTGCAATACTTTAACATTTGTCAGTCCCTCTAAATAATTCTTGTTACTTCTTAACCATATCACCCTTTCCTTTACTTCAACCCTAGTTTTAAGCTCCACTTAATTTTATCCACTCACTAGTTACATTTTCAGAAGAAATTTCTATCTTCTCTAGTAGCTCCTGAATTAATTCTAAAACCCATTTCTTAAATTCCTCTCTTTTCAGCCAATAGGTGGGAAAGTGCCAGTGTCTCATTTTTATTTCATTACCTTGTGTTTTTATTTTAGTTATTATTGGTACATGATCCAAAATAGATATTGGGTACATTTCAGGACCTTCAATTAAATGCACGTTCCTGTGAGATATGAATTCTATCTAGCCTAGCCCAGTTTTTGTATCTTGGAGAATAATATGTAAATTCACTGTGAACTCCTAGTACTGAGTTCACATCTTCCATGCCAAATATTTTCATAAATTTCTTCAAAAATATACCTTCTTTTGTTATATTTCCCTTCTGGGCCCTCCAGACACATCTTCAGTGTTGCAAACCAAATTCCAGTCTCCACCTATAAGTAATATTCCTTGCTGAAAGCTGATTATTTCTCCTAGAATTTTCTTAAGCTCCATTATAGCAGTTTTAAGTGAACTGTA
Organism: Protopterus annectens; assembly: GCF_019279795.1. NCBI lineage: Eukaryota > Metazoa > Chordata > Ceratodontiformes > Protopteridae > Protopterus > Protopterus annectens. Next base: position 1,000,835,812 of record NC_056727.1, on the reverse strand, counting down.
AATAAATGCCACTGTAATCCTCCTCCCTTGCCAGTAGCCACTTAATACTATATATCTTCCATTAGTATCTTTTTTTCCTTCTTCAGCTAAATCAAAAATTCTGTTTGAAAGAAGCATCTGTGTTGTGTTATCGTGGTTTACATTACACACATTTACTAGTGACTCAAGTGCAACTCTTGGTGCTTGTATACCAGAAATCACATATTTGTGTCACAGAGAGCATTCTCAAACAGGTTTCTGAGCAAGAAATAAAAGGGAAAGCACAAAAAACAAAATTGTTAATAGTGACTACTAAGAAAGGTTACAGATAATGATTTTACAAAGAAAAAATGGCACTCTTCCTAAATATACTCTCATGGAAATTAAATAGATTTAATGTGTTATATACAAAATATAATATTTCACATGAAAAGCAGCAGCAATGTCTAAACTTTGTAGCTAAGATAACATACATACAGCAAACTGTTCAATATTAACAAACCTCTTAGTGCAAGAAATCTGGGCAAACCCTGAAATAAAAGGGGACACAGGCCCAAAAGTGGCAACACATTTTAAATATTGCTTTTATAAACTTAGAAAGTAAATAGAATAACAAGTTTTATGTTAACATGCATTTTCTGAAGGATTAAAAGTCTGAAACTCAAATGTGTGTCATTAGTGACTTCAATCCGCAATGATTTGCCAGAAAACCACAAATATTATGAGGAACAGACCACAAATATGAGGCCAAAATCTGGGTGTTCTGCAAAAATCTGGACAGTTGAGAGGTATGAAGCCCTGTTAGAAATAGTATCAGATGTATATACCTGTTTTGCTTTATCAAACCTCATCAGTGGCATTCTCTTTTAAGAGTCATTTATTCTCTCATTACCTGCTTGATCCATTTCATGGTTACACAAGAGATGGAGCCTACCTAGCACTCAGTGGGTGCAAGGCAGAAAAACTAATCTGGAATGACTGTCAGCCCACACCTGTCTGTTTGTAAATCTTTTTTTGTTTGCTCCACCTTTAACCATCTAACATGTCTGACGTGCCAGTTATCCCATTAATTTCCCCTCATTCCACTGACTTTGTTATCCCTTATTATATATTATCATCCCTTATTATATATTATTATCCCTTATTGCCTTACAGATGCGATCTCCCCTTTCTAGGAAGATTTCCCGCATTAGCAGCCATTGTACGTATATGCTAGAAGTTGAGGGTAAGAGTCAGGGACCACCCAGTCATCGCCCTTCAGGTGTTCAGATTCTCTTTGTTACTCCATAACTCTGGAATGTATGCATGCTCCTTTGTGCTGTGCATAAGACAGTGGTCCTTTAATGCCTCCATATATTTATGACTTGCTTACAAAGGAGGTTGGGTCTTCTGTATAGACATTGTAATCCTGACTGTAGTACAGGCAAACTGGGCTCATGTAGTGAACTAGCTGTCTTCATGAAGGCCCCACATAAAGGCACTTTGTCTGGGGCAAGCTGCTTTCAGAGCATGCCTTTCAAATTGCAGGCATTGAAAATAGGATCAGAGGCTCTTGAAAAGCAGATTACTTAAAAAAAAATGGACTTCTAATTAGCATACAATTTGAATACAAAATAGCACATAATTCTTCCCACTTCCAGTAGCAATGTGGGATACTACTCAGAAACACGTTTAAAAACTCAAGAGGGACAAAAATGATGGAAAAGTACAAGCTCATTATCAGAGACAGTATTAAATCTATAAACTTTAATGAACTATATAGTAAAATTGCACCACAAAATGTAATTTATTTTTGCTTCTAAAAAGGGAAATGTAAGCTGTGTTCCCTCTTTCTTTAAATTATTGTTGCCACTAGTAAGTTGGTAATGCAGTGTAGTTTTCTGTGTACTGGACAGCTTCAAACAATCATACGTGATGAGGCGGATTCAGAAAATTGTGTGAAGTAACTCAAGCCTGAAAATAATGACACCTCCAAAAATATGTGCATCATTTTTATTGGTAAATAAGGCCTGAAAATAAGTACTTCCTGCAAAATATGTACAGCTGAGGGGTCTGTTCTAGAGTATTCTTACATGCTGGAAATTGCCACAGCTGCTACCCCCAACTCATGAGGTTATTGAGCAGGCTATTGGCACTCAGCACTCATTTCTACCTGTCTCACCAGACTTTGTCACCAAGTTCACTATTCTACTACTTAAGACTGGGTTACTATGCTATAGTTTGGACTGAAAATAATATACCAGCAGAACCAGGCATCTTCATAACCAGAATCCGTTTTAGGACAAAACAAAATTTCTACTTCAGGGTGTTTATCCTTTTACTGACAACTTGTTGTGATTTTCTACTCATTTATTGTGAGAATCAGTGCTATGAGGTAATTATATGATAATTATTTCAAATCCCTGTTTTCTTCCTTTTTAAGAATGTTGTTTTAAGTAAGACAAATCATTTGGGTATGTGGCATATTTTAAGAATAGTAACAGAGGGAGAGAATATAATTTTTTTAGTATCATTCTTTACACAGGTGACTATTGTCTGTTTAAGCCCATTTACCACTCCCCTATACCAAACACACATTCCATGCGCTTCCATTTAGTTTCAGTTACTCATATTTTATCTGCTTCTATTGTATTCCTAAGCTGGTCTACACCTTTGGTCTCCTGCCTTCTCACCCTTTCTGCTATACTATTCCAGAGTCACTTACCTCCTTCAGTGGAGACAAGGCCCTTTTATATGGCCATCATTTTGGTGGGCAAAACATGAGTGTTGCAGAGAGTCACTAGCCAGTAGGGGTGTAATCTGCTTATACTGATCATCCCCCCAACCCTGTGTATCCAGTCTTAAATATTATCAAAGGGCACTCTCTGCACAATTACATATTCAGGAAGTCTTGGACAGCTGCCAGATTAAAAGCCTACTGTTGCTTGTCCACCTGTTTTGCCAGTTCCAGGAGGCAACACTAGAGAACTGTATCCCTTGATGACCTTGTTGTGAGAAAACAGGGTAAAAGATGTTTTACTGCATGTTATTTTAGTGAGACCACTAAAATCTTTGTCACTTCTAAACCTGCATCACTTCCATACCGTCTCCCTAAACCAATGGACAAGCCCTCAGTCATGCATTAACAGGTGTGTCTCTAATCAATGACAGAATCAATGTAAAGCCTGACTGTTCAACCACATTTGACTGAAAGATAGTGATCACTGTAATTAGGGGTTTCACTTGGTTCGAAGTTAGGGTGGTCTTGGGGCTGATCACATAGGTTTAGAGGACAGGGGGCACAGACTCTGCTCTAGAAATGATGAGTTTGATCTGGCCTGAGAGATGATGCTCATTTAGTAAACAACATCCTATGATGAGCTGGCTGTAGATCGGCTGACTTTGGTAACATAGGGCTTGGCTGGCTGTAGTCGAAACAATTTTATTAACAAATAAATCAACATCGACACTTATACTAGAGGCAAACATTACTTGTGCCATCCGTGGCATCCTAGCTATAAGGGGGATTTTGTTATGAATGGCCTAAACCATCCACTGATGGTGATGTGAGCACTTGCACCACTGTATGAATTACCTATATCTTGTGTCCATGCATGTGTGCTCATACACATGTGTAAGCAAAGTGTCAGCAAAGTAGTGGTACAAGCCTCTTGGGACCACCAGTCCTTCCCCTCAGGATAAGCAGACCTATACTCCTTATATGGTTAAGTGCTCCAAACCACTAATCAAACTCAGATCTCCTAAGCCATAGTCAGGGCTTTATTTTTCCTGCATAACTGGCACAAGCTACCAGGATAGTTAATTTTATTTAGTTGGTATTGTTATGGACAGAGCTATGTATAACAGCACAACACATATGTTTTCCCTATTAAGTGTAATAGAGGGGCAGCGCCGAATATCAGAGCACAGGCTAGGGTACAAGCAAAAAATCTTATCAAGCACAGACTAGGGTGCAAGCAAAAAATCTTATCAAGCACAGACTAGGGTGCAAACAAAAAAATCTTACCACATTCTTTTCTTTATCTGTCTGTCTCTCTATTGTTTGGGTGTTTTTTAGTGGTTAAACAGTAGGTGCTGTTTGTGAGCATAGTTGGAATTGCTAGTCTTTTCAAACCCTTATATATATAGACAGATAATCTTGGTTATAAATTGATAAAAAGCTAATAGAGTGTGCACTTTACATGTGAACATGCTTTGTACTGTCTTGGACATATCAGGAAAATAACATTTCATGTTTTCTCTGAAAGTCATCTTGAAGCAAATACAACTTATACAACTTTACAGGCGCACAGCTGACATATCAATGAGAATCCACTTTTGTATCAAGTAATACAGGTTTCACAACCCTCAGAAGTAGGTAAGCAAGGCTTCTTAAAATAGTTGAGATTTTAACAATGGAGTAAAACAAATGAAATATTCTTAACAACAGAGCCACTGGGTTAGAGACTTTCTTAATGGTGAGTTTCAGTGACCGAATGAAATTGATAAATATTGCTCTGTCCAGATGTTGGAGCTCTTTTTAGCAAAATAAAATTCAGGTTATCAAAAACTATTATTTTCCTATTCTGTATTTCAGCAGACTCCAAGCCAGCACTGGAGAGATTTCTGTGGACATTTTAATCTATCATATTATATTCAATGAATACAATATTGCATATATGACATCCTGTGAATTTCAGAAGGCAGACCTATTCTCAGATGTAAGGTAACATTTAATTATCATTGTTTGAAGCCACATAACGTGTGGAAAATAGCAATGATAGTTTTGTTACAGCTCTCCTTAAACATACACATTTGGAAAGAGACTGCCATGTTTACAGAGAGCGTGGTGCAGACCATATTATTTGTAAAAGACATTCTTGTGAAATGTAGTCACCATCTCAAAATACCATTGACCTAGTAAGTCTGTGCTTGAGGTACTGTAGAAGAAGTTATGACCATGTAAACGTAGTATGTAGAATTAAAGTAATATTTATTTAAATGTGACTGCACTAAAGAAAATGAGCAGCTATGCAGATGCTGAAGATTCTTTTCAGTGCTGAGTGGTTTTAAACTCATTGGTGTGAAATGCCTAACATACAGACTTCTTCAAGGCTGCTTACCTTAACTGTGGCAAACACCTAAGTGCTAATTAACACTGAAGTAGTCCATCTGTTTTTTGACATTCTTCCCAAACTGCCTGTGGGGATCCATTTCAGGGCTGTACTCATAAAAGGACAAAGAAAGCAGTCTTTGCAAAGAAGGTAGGTGACAGGGGTGTTGAATGGAAAGGATAACATGCTCTAGAAGTACGAGAAAAAGGCTATCTTGTATGGTACCGTTTTACGTTAAACCCAACAACCACAACATGCTTTACATTCCAAGAAGTTATTTCACTTCGGTACTGCATTATATGTCTGTGTGTTGGGCTATCATGTTTAAATTATAAAGATAAAATCTTACATTTTTTTAAATGATAAGGATAGAATGTTAAATATTTGTACAAGCATTCCAAAAACTTGTTCAACATATAAAATGATAGCTCTTCTTCTTCTTCCATGTCTTCACAGTTTGTTATAAAAGACTGAGTAGATCACAGGCCTGATCAACTGATTTTAAATTAAGCAATTATTTCCTAACCAGTCAGTAAAATGTAAATCAATAAATGCATTTCTTATTTGGTCATTCCTGGTTAAAAGAAACTTAATAAGTATATGTAAGACAAACATATATATATATATATATATATCTGGATGGAAAGACTGACACACACACATATATATATATATATATATATATATATATATATATGTATATACACACACACACACACACACGCACACACACACACACACACACACACACACACACACGGATTGAGGAAATTTATTTATTTTATTATTTTATTTATTTTATTTTACATTTGTTGACCGGGCTAGTCCAACTGGATACATATCCATTTTCAGTGGAGGCCTGGGGAGAAAAGCTCCACATTCCAGAAAAAAGATC